>NC_063054.1:30128305-30238305 GCF_018812025.1 Megalobrama amblycephala
TTAATCTCCCGGGTGGGGATTCCAAAAGAAATCCTCACTGATCAAGGCATGGCGTTTATGTCACGCACGTTACGCGAACTGTACGAATTATTGGGCATTAAATTGGTTCGTACCAGCGTCTTTCACCCACAAACGGACGGGCTGGTCAAACGTTTTAATCGCACGCTTAAATCCATGATTCGTAAGTTCGTTCAAGAGGACGCCAAAAATTGGGATAAGTGGTTAGAACCTCTGTTATTCGCAGTGCAAGAGGTCCCGCAAGCCTCCACGGGGTTTTCCCCCTTCGAGCTTCTCTTTGGGCGCCAGCCCCGTGGGGTGCTGGATGTCCTCAGGGAAACTTGGGAGGACGGACCATCTCAGGCCAAAAATGAAATTCAGTATGTGCTGGACTTGAGATCAAAACTCCACACTTTGGGGCGGCTATCAATGGAGAATTTGTTACAGGCCCAGCACAGACAGAGCCAACTGTATAACAGACGGTCTAACTTACGTAAATTCGCACCGGGAGAAAAGTGCTTGTATTGCTCCCTACTTCCAGTTCGAAATTACTTGCAAAGTGGCAAGGACCCTTTGAGGTCACACGGCAAGTGGGCGAGCTCGATTACGAGGTGGTACGGTCCGACAGGAGGGGGGCACGTCAAATCTATCACCTCAACCTCCTGAAAAAATGGAATGAGGCAGAATCAGTGATGCTGGCGACGGTGATTAGCGGGGAGGATGATCTCGGACCAGAGGCGAACATAAAAACTCAATCTCTCGCTCTGGTCCCGGGGGGAGATCACCTCTCGCCCTCCCAGCTCACTGATTTATCCAAATTGCAAACAGAATTTGCAGACGTGTTCTCTCCCCTGCCGGGACGTACCAACCTCATTCAGCACCATGTCGAGACGGAGCCGGGCGTGGTTGTTCGCAGCCGGCCGTATAGGTTACCTGAACACAAAAAAAAGGTAGTTCAGGACGAATTAGAGGCAATGCTGAAAATGGGAGTAATAGAAGAGTCCAGCAGTAACTGGGCGAGCCCGATAGTTTTGGTTCCCAAGACAGACGGCTCGGTTCGTTTCTGCGTGGACTATCGCAGGGTGAATGCAGTGTCGAAATTCGACGCGTATCCAATGCCGCGGGTGGACGAATTGCTTGACCGGCTAGGTGCGGCTCGATTTTATTCGACACTGGACTTAACGAAAGGGTACTGGCAGATCCCCTTGTCGCCTTTATCCAAAGAAAAGACAGCTTTCACGACGCCGTTTGGATTACACCAATTTGTTACGCTTCTGTTCGGGCTGTTCGGGGCACCGGCCACCTTTCAGCGACTCATGGATAAAATTCTCCGGCCCCATGCTGCATATGCGGCTGCCTATCTGGATGAGATCGCTGAGAGCGGCTGGGCTCACGGCCAACCCGAAGAAGTGTGCAATTGGGCGCGTGGAAGTAAGGTATCTGGGCTTCCACTTGGGGCATGGGCAGGTGCGTCCCCAAATTGACAAGACGGCAGCGATTGCGACCTGTCCGCGCCCCAAGACCAAAAAGGAGGTTAGACAGTTCCTCGGGCTGGCGGGATATTATAGAAGGTTTGTACCTAATTTTTCGGCCCTCACCAGCTCGTTGACTGATCTAACTAAAAAGGATGCTCCAGATACGGTCCAGTGGACGGAGCCGTGCCAGCAGGCTTTCACCCAGGTAAAAGCTGCTCTATGTGGCTGGCCATTGCTTCACTCTCCTGACTTTTCTCTCCCTTTTCTGTTGCAGACTGACGCGTTGGACAGGGGGCTGGGGGCTGTCCTGTCCCAGGAGATAGAGGGTGAGGAGCGGCCGGTACTGTACATTAGCCGCAAGCTCTCTAAGAGAGAAGCTAAGTACAGTACCGTAGAAAAAGAGTGTTTGGCTATCAGGTGGGCCGTCCTCACCCTCCGCTATTATCTCCTGGGACGGGAATTCACTCTCTGTTCGGACCACACTCCCCTGCAGTGGCTCCACCGCATGAAGGATACCAACGCGCGGATCACTCGTTGGTATCTGGCTTTACAGCCTTTTAAGTTCAAGGTGGTCCACAGGCCGGGTGTTCGGATGGCTGTGGCCGATTTCCTCTCCAGAAATGGGGGGGGGGGCCGCAGGCCGGACGGCTCCCCGGCCTGAGTCGGGCGGTGGGGGTATGTGGCGAGGGGGGCGTGGTTCAGCGAGGTCTGCAACCGGAGAGAATAGCGGGAGACGCATGGTAAGTGAGTGGGTTGAATACAAATCACGAACACCTGTTTCTCATTCCAGTGATTGGCGCGGAGACAGGATAAAACGCTGTGAGAAGCAGGAGTGTGTGAGAGAGAGGGGAACTGTTGACTGAGTCAAGTCGAGGTTCGTGGAGTGAAGCCCTTGTGGATGGTGTAAACCAAACTTGGAGAGAAGCCCTTGTGGATAGCGTATGCCAAACCTGGAGTGAAGCCCTTTGTGGATTGTTTATTTTCGTTGTTGTGCGTTGCACAGTCTTTCTGTTGAACCGTTTTGATATTCAATAAAGACTCAGTCAGCAGTTGTTCGCTGTCCCTGACCTCTTCCTTCCCCCACTACGAACTTAAGTCTACTACAATTACATAATGCATATATATATCACTATAGCATATGCTCAACCCATCCGTTATTGCTGTGGAAAAAATCACACCTTTACATGGCTTGTTGAAATTACGTTGTTGATGCTTTCACACTTTTAAATGTCCATTTATTGTTCATTGGTTGAAGGGTGAGTAGAATAATGTCATCTTATTGTACCCAGTTTAAAAAGATCATAGTGTCTATCACTGACTGTTTACAGTTTAACGGAAATTACTCCCATAATTCGTGCAAAGCGTCGTGGGGCGTTGGAATAAGGTGGATACAACATCAGCAATCACAGACATTCGCATTAAGGCTAAATTAGATTTCTCAGAGCACGGTGGAGTTTGCACAAATAACAGTATGTAATTTGCTCTAGAATTCTTTTAGGGTTTGTCTGAGAAAAAACACAGACATGGCAGATTAGGATGATATTTTGCACTCATTGTTTGATTTAAATTAAATTACGATTGTATGTTTAGTAATTGAACCTGGATGAATTCAAAATGAAGGTATTATACTTCAGATCAGTAAAAAGATAAGAAAACTGTTAGTCTTTGTTGTTTTTTTTAAGTTCGAATGACAAAATAGCTGTGTTAGGCACTGATTAAAGTGGATTGATTCTATGTTTTCATTGTATGAGTTTTAATGAACTTTAAAACTTGGAAAATAAAACTGCATTGTTTAGGGTACAATGCAATATTTTGTGTGTAATTATTTATTTGTAAATATTATGATATAATCAATGTTAAAATAATAGTTTGGTATAACGCAACATTTACTTATAATGCACAGCCTTAATATGGTTTGAAAGAAATATGTGTATGAATTTAATAAGGTAGTAGCAGTAGGAGTAAAAAAAAAATCAAAAAATGTATTTGTCATCTTAAAGGAGGCAAGCTGACAGGGAAATATATGTACGAAAATATTTGTTATTCTAAAACTTGATCTATAGTGGACAATTGTAGTGTAATAGCAGTCTTCTGGTAGTTGAAATGGTTAAAAGTTAATAATATGCTGTTTGGACCAAAAACACTAAAAACATGGCTGAAGTTTGAAGTAAAAGCTGCTGCAGTAAATGTGGTGTGATATTGACATAGTACTTTTATGTTTAACCGTTTTAAATGCCCATTGCCCGCTATGCACAGTTGACCTGAAGCCACCGGGGTGGCGGTGCCACCGGGCTTTGGTCCGTCATCGCTGCTCGCAGCTATATTTATTTATTTTTTTTATTTTTTTTCGACTAGTCGGGCATTTTTGGGGCCCTTACCATGCTCGAAAACTCATGAAACTTTGCACATACATTGGAACCCGCGGCCATCAGGGCCGGGCAGAAGCTGGTACCCGGGCGTGGCAGGAGGGCTCGACAGCGCCCCCTTGAACAGGGTCCGAAATTTTGGTCTATATATCAAACACGCTTGCACATATAAGTATAAAACTCAGTACACATATAGACATCATCGGGCCAAACAACTTTCGTACTCTAAGTTATACGTCACCTCAACAGGAAGTAAGCTATCACGGGTTGTTTGAAAAACACATGCTCTGGAATTTGATATACTCCTCCTAGGCGATTAATACGATCACCACCAAACTCAGTCAGCATGAAGTCAAGACATTGATGATGAAAAATTGCCAGCGGATTTTTGATATCTCGAACGGTTTGGCCGTGGCGAGGCAACGAATTTATGGCGAGAAAAGGGAAACAGGAAGTGTGTTATAACTTCTGCATACATTGATTGATGTTTATGAAACTTCAGCGGTGTGTTCATTATAGGAGTCTGATCACATGGATGTGACTATTGTGAGTCAAAGTTATAGCGCCACCAACTGGCAGCAAGAAGTGTTTCACTTTCAAAATGCATTGAGTTCACTCTGTTATGTTTACCTGATTTGCTTCAAACTTCATCAGTGTAATGTCAATACACAGCAGATGTAGACCTGTGACAGGATTCTTGATATTTTAAATATTGTTGCCATGGCAACACATCAAACTTTAATAATATTCTTGAGTGTTTTTGAGGCTCTTAACATCCTTCAAATTGCATGAAACTTGATACACACATCAATATTGTCAACCAGTAGACATGGACAAAGCCATAGAAATGGGCGTGGTGGAGGGGCTCAGTAGCGCCACCTTTTGACAAAAGTGGGGGGGTTAGTTTTTCCTACAGTCACCAAACTCGGTACACATATTGTTCTCATCAAGCCGGACAATTTTCTAATTTACATTCATTAGCTCCAACCAACAGGAAGTCAGCTATTTTGGTTTGAATGTTAATTTTTTTAAAAAACAGGCTTTGAATTTAATACTACTACTCCAACAGGGTTTATACAATTTACACCAAACTTTTTTTACTTGGTGCTAATACATTGAAGTTGTTTAATTGCAAACGGATTTTGGATATCTCAAATGGTTTGGCCGTGGCGAGGCAACGAATTAATAGCAAGAAAAGGGAAACAAAGTGTTATAACTTCTGCATACATTAATTGATTTTGATGAATCTTCGGCTGTGTCTTCATTCTACAAGGCTGATCACATAGATGTGACTATTGTGAGTCAAAGTTATAGCGCCACCAACTGGCAGCAGGAAATGTGTTACTTTCAGCATGCTTTGAGATCACCATCTTATGTTTATCCTATTTGCTTCAAACTTCATTTAAATAATGTCAAAACATGTCAGATGTAGACCTTTGAAAAGAATTGTGATATCTCAAACACAGTTGCCTTGGCAACGCATCAAACTTTTATATTGGTTTTGAATGCTTTTGAGACTCTTAGCATGCTTCAAATAGTTTGAAACTCCACACACACATCAGGATTGTTAGCCAGTAGACATGGGCAAAGCCTTAGAAATGGGCAGGGAGGAGGGGCTCTATAGCGCTACCTTGTAGTGCAGAAAATGTGGAGTGAATTTGACAGTCCTTTTATGCTTAACTGTTTTAAATGCCCATTGCCCGCCATGCACAGTTGCCCTGAAGCCACAGGGGTGGCGGTGCCACCGGGCTTTGGCCCGTCATCGCTGCTCGCAGCTATATTTTTTTTTTTTTTTTTTTTTTTAGGTTTTGGGGTTTTTTGGTGCCCTTAACATGCTCAAAAACTCTTGAAAATTGGCACACACATTGGAATCCGCGGCCATTAGGACGCCGGAGAGGCTGGTACCCGGGCGTGGCAGGGGGGCTCGACAGCGCCCCCTTGAAAAAAGTCAGAAAATTTGGTCCATATATTAAACACGCTTGCACGTATTAGTATGAAACTCAGTACACATATAGACCTCATCGGGCCGAACAACTTTCGTGCTCTAAGTTAAACACCACGCCAACAGGAAGTCAGCTATTAAGGGTTGTTTGAAAAACGCATGCTCTGGAATTTGATATACTCCTCCTAGACGATTAATCCGATCGCCACCAAACTCGGTCAGCATGAAGTCAAGACACTGATGATGAAAAATTGCCAGGGGATTTTTGATATCTCGAACGGTTTGGCCGTGGCGAGGCAACGAATTTATGGCGAGAAAAAGGAAACAGGAAATGTGTTATAACGTCTGCATACATATATTGATCTTTATGAAACTTCACGAGTGTGTTGCTTGTAGTAGTCCGATCACATGGATGTGACTATTGTGAGTCAAAGTTATAGCGCCACCAACTGGCAGCAGGAAGTGTATGACTTTTTGAATTGCTTTGAGATCACCCTCTTATTTTTACCTGATTTGCTTCAAACTTCATCAGTGTAATGTCAATACACAGCAGATGTAGACATATGACAGGATTTTTGATATTTGAAATATTGTTGCCATGGCAACAGGTCAAACTGTAATAATATTCTTGAGTGTTTTTTAGGCTCTTAACATGCTTCAAATTGCATGAAACTCGACACACACATCAATATTGTCAACCAGTAGACATGGACAAAGCCATAGAAATGGGTCTGGTGGAGGGGCTCAGTAGCGCCACCTTTTGACAAAAGTGGGGGGGTTAGTTTTTCCTACAGTCACCAAACTCGGTACACATATTGTTCTCATCAAGCCGGACAATTTTCTAATTTACATTCATTAGCTCCGACCAACAGGAAGTCAGCTATTTTGGTTTGAATGTTAATTTTTTGAAAAAACAGGCTATGAATTTTATACTACTACTCCTACAGGGTTTATCCAATTTACACCAAACTTTTTTTAACTTGTTGCTAACACATTGAAGTTGTTTAATTGCAAACGGATTTTGGATATCTCAAACGGTTTGGCCGTGGCGAGGCAACGAATTTATGGCAAGAAAAGGGAAACAAAGTGTTATAACTTCTGCATACATTAATTGATTTTGATGAAACTTCGGCTTAGTCTTCGTTGTACAAGGCTGATCACATGGATGTGACTATTGTGATTCAAAGTCATAGCGCCACCAACTGGAAGCAGAAAATGTGTCACTTTCAGCATACATTGAGATCACCCTCTTATTTTTACCTGATTTGCTTCAAAATTCATCAGAATAATGTTAAAACTTGGCACATGTAATCCTTTGAAAATGGGCAGGGAGGAGGGGCTCTATAGCGGCACCTTGTAGTGCAGTAAATGTGGAGTGAATTTGACATAGTCCTTTGATGTTTAACCGTTTTAAGTGCCTATTGCCCGCTGTGCACAGTTGCCCTGAAGCCACCGGGGTGGCGGTGCCACCGGGCTTGGGCCCGCCATCGCTGCTCGCAGCTATATTTTTTTATTTTATTTTTTATTTTTTTCCGTCTTCCGGGGCTTTTTGGGGGCCTTAACATGCTCAAAAACTCTTGAAAATTGGCACACACATTGGAATCCGCGGCCATTAGGACGCCGGAGAGGCTGGTACCCGGGCGTGGCAGGGGGGCTCGACAGCGCCCCCTTGAAAAATGTCTGAAAACTTTGTCCATATATTGAACAAACTTGCACGTATTAGTATGAAACTCGGTACACATATAGACCTCATCGGGCCGAACAACTTTCGTGCTCTAAGTTAAACGCCACGCCAACAGGAAGTCAGCTATTAAGGGTTGTTTGAAAAACGCATGCTCTGGAATTTGATATACTCCTCCTAGACGATTAATCCGATCGCCACCAAACTCGGTCAGCATGAAGTCAAGACACTGATGATGAAAAATTGCCAGGGGATTTTTGATATCTCGAACGGTTTGGCCGTGGCGAGGCAACGAATTTATGGCGAGAAAAAGGAAACAGGAAATGTGTTATAACGTCTGCATACATATATTGATCTTTATGAAACTTCACGAGTGTGTTGCTTGTAGTAGTCCGATCACATGGATGTGAGTATTGTGAGTCAAAGTTATAGCGCCACCAACTGGCAGCAGGAAGTGTATCACTTTTTGAATTGCTTTGAGATCCCCCTCTTATTTTTACCTGATTTGCTTCAAACTTCATCAGTGTAATGTCAATACACAGCAGATGTAGACATATGACAGGATTTTTGATATTTGAAATATTGTTGCCATGGCAACAGGTCAAACTGTAATAATATTCTTGAGTGTTTTTGAGGCTCTTAACATGCTTCAAATTGCATGAAACTCGACACACACATCAATATTGTCAACCAGTAGACATGGACAAAGCCATAGAAATGGGCGTGGTGGAGGGGCTCAGTAGCGCCACCTTTTGACAAAAGTGGGGGGGTTAGTTTTTCCTACAGTCACCAAACTCGGTACACATATTGTTCTCATCAAGCCGGACAATTTTCTAATTTACATTCATTAGCTCCGACCAACAGGAAGTCAGCTATTTTGGTTTGAATGTTAATTTTTTGAAAAAACAGGCTATGAATTTTATACTACTACTCCTACAGGGTTTATCCAATTTACACCAAACTTTTTTTAACTTGTTGCTAACACATTGAAGTTGTTTAATTGCAAACGGATTTTGGATATCTCAAATGGTTTGGCCGTGGCGAGGCAACGAATTTATGGCAAGAAAAGGGAAACAAAGTGTTATAACTTCTGCATACATTAATTGATTTTGATGAAACTTCGGCTTAGTCTTCGTTGTACAAGGCTGATCACATGGATGTGACTATTGTGATTCAAAGTCATAGCGCCACCAACTGGAAGCAGAAAATGTGTCACTTTCAGCATACATTGAGATCACCCTCTTATTTTTACCTGATTTGCTTCAAAATTCGTCAGAATAATGTTAAAACTTGGCACATGTAATACTTTGAAAATGGGCAGGGAGGAGGGGCTCTATAGCAGCACCTTGTAGTGCAGTAAATGTGGAGTGAATTTGACATAGTCCTTTGATGTTTAACCGTTTTAAATGCCTATTGCCCGCTGTGCACAGTTGCCCTGAAGCCACCGGGGTGGCGGTGCCACCGGGCTTGGGCCCGCCATCGCTGCTCGCAGCTATATTTTATTTTGTCTCTTTGCATACTGCTGTAATAGTATGAAAAAGGACAGCATATACTGTACATTTGTGGTCTGTTCTCTCTTTATAATTTACAATACATCCCATTAATAATTCACTGGAATGCACAAAGAATCTCCTCAAAGCCTCACGTCTCTTTCCAGGTTTGTTTCACAGGTAAATACAATTTATTAAAATGGAAATCACTTTGAAATAGTATCACACAATGCTGAAGTTCATGACCTTTTTTATTAAGGCAATGTATTACTGTGGCGAGGGGGGCGTGGTTCAGCGAGGTCTGCAACCGGAGAGAATAGCGGGAGACGCGTGGTAAGTGAGTGGGTTGAATACAAATCATGAACACCTGTTTCTCATTCTAGTGATTGACGCGGAGACAGGATAAAACGCAGTGAGAAGCAGGAGTGTGTGAGAGAGAGGGGAACTGTTGACTGAGTCGAGTCGAGGTTCTTGGAGTGAAGCCCTTGTGGATGGTGTAAACCAAACTTGGAGAGAAGCCCTTGTGGATAGCGTATGCCGAACCTGGAGTGAAGCCCTTTGTGGATTGTTTATTTTCGTTGTTGTGCGTTGCACAGTCTTTCTGTTGAACCGTTTTGATATTCAATAAAGACTCAGTCAGCAGTTGTTCGCCGTCCCTGACCTCTTCCTTCCCCCACTACGAACTTAAGTCTACTACACTCACTGTAAAAAACAACCTATAGAATCTACTCAATAAAATTGAGGTAACAATTTGCACTCACTTTGTTTGGGTAGATTCTATCTTATATATTTGAGTAAAGTATACCTAAATTTAACAGCCATGGTAAACTAAAAAAAATTAGGTAAGGTCTACCTAATATTTCTCATTACATCACATAACTAATTACTTATAAAAATTGAGTAATATTAACCCTATTGTAAGCAAGCAACAGTTCATCTACTAAATTATTATTAATAATGATTAGCCAAAAGGAAAAATTAAACATTACTTATTCAGGGAAGGTTGAATTTATATAAAAATGGTCAGACGCAGGAGATTGCATCAATTGCTTTTTTTATTGATCAAATAACATTTTGTATTTTAAACATTTAAAACTAATTAAGTACAAAATATCCCTTACAATAAATTTCAAGTGATATACAACATCATAATGTAGCATAAATCATTTTGAACATATTCCATTCAAAAATTAGATGTCAAAACATACATTAGAAGCAAGACTCAAATACTTTTTCTTCATGTTATCATTTCAAACAATATGTGTTTAGATTTAATGTGTGGGTATAATACTTGCAACTCTAGAAAATAAAAGGAGACTAAAATGAGAGGAGAAACTGATCTCATTTACCTCAAAAGACTAGCATTCTATATTGATACTAACATTTAAACTTTATTTAAAACTAATTAAAGGGTTAGTTCACCCAAAAATGAAAATTCTGTTATTTATTACTTACCCTCATGCCGTTTCACACTCGTAAGACCTTCGTTGATCTTCGGAACACAAATTAAGATATTTTAGTTGAAATCCGATGGCTCCGTGAGGCCTCCAAAGGGAGCAATGACATTTCCTTTCTCAAGATCCATTAATGTACTAAAAACATATTTAAATCAGTTCATGTGAGTACAGTGGTTCAATATTAATATTATAAAATGACGAGAATATCTTTGGTGCGGCAAAAAAACAAAATAACGACTTATAGAGTGATGGCCGATTTCAAAACACTGCTTCAGGAAGCATCGGATCATAAATGAATCAGTGTATCGAATCATGAATAGGATCGCGAGCAGTGGCGTACCGCATGTCTGTGAGGCCCCCCCCCGCAAATAATGAGATGAGGCCCCTCCCACGAGCAGTGATGTCATGTGTTAAAATCTGTTGTGCACCTGAGTCCGTCTCCCCCCCAGTTCACAAAAACTGATTTAACAGTGAATCATGTGGTGAATTATCATTGCATTGATTAATTTGATGTTATTATTGAATAATATTATTTATGCTATATAATGTTTAGTGATTTTGATATCGCAGACTAAAATCCAGGCAGGAATAAATATTTAAGCTAATTTACGAACGTGGAGGCAAAAGTGCCGTGGCTCCGATTTTAGTTACTTTAGAAATAGCAGGAGGATCCTTCACAGCAATAATTCACAAACATCAGTTATAGCCCCCGAGGAACAAATTTTATTTAACAGTAAGCTCAGTAAAGTAAATGTAATGGCCAACACATCTCAGTTTAAACACTGGCCTATAAGCATCGCAAATTGTAGAGAAGAAATTATACAAGAAAATTTCATGCCTCGCAGTAAAAAAAAAAAAATGAATAGTAAAAGAACTAGGAGAAAAAACTTTAAAAGAACAACTCTATCAGTTATAGGCCTATGCTCTATTCTATATATCAGCTATATGCTGTATTTTGAGAAAAACTAACTTTATATACATCTTAAAATACCAACTTTTGAGGATTAACTTGTTTATTCTTTTTATCAACTGACTACCACACACAAAAAAGCAAACACTCTACCGAATCCTTTGCGCTCTCCGAGCGTTTTGATGCGCAAAGTCTTTCACTGCTGCTTTAATGTCGTTACGAGCATGAGCATTCTCAATACTCAAAAGAGCTAAACTGGACAGTCTTTCTTGTGGCATTGTGGTCCGGAGAAATGTAGCCTACATCAAGAGCTCATGTGCACGAGAGCCAAGAGAACTGATAACAGCAGCAACGAGCACTGGCCATAATTTCAAAAACACAGACCTACGAATTTCTTATCGAATGGAGATGTTTCTTTCTTTCAGGTACAATTATTCGCTGAGTTTAAGTTAATTTTCACTTCACGTTTCAAAAGAGATGTTTAAGAAAGATTCTCGCAGAGAAAGCTGAAAGCGCACCCTGTTTTGTATTTATTTTATTTTACAAAAATACAAGGTTTTGTTGTTATTGTGAGTGTATCAGTACACAAATAAAAGTAGACCATTTGTAGTTTTGCACTAATCTAAAGTCTATTTTAAGTTGTTTCAGCTGTCATGAGGAAACAATCCATCAGAGCGCGCCGGCGCGTTCATCGACCAGAGGGATAAAAATGTAGCCAATTTAGTTTCATATTTATATTTAAATATTGAGCTATAGCCTTATATTATTTTTTTTTTAAATTTCACCTATTATGAAAAGTGAATAGCCTAGCATGATGGATGCGCAATGTCGGGAGACATGCAGCGGGTCAGACATGAGTTTGACCGCTTCATTAAGTTTTGTTTTATAGTAAGTCTTTCTTTAAAGTGAATTTCGTTGTGTAGAAATTGTATCTTAATTTTAATCAATGTTTCATCAACCAGTTGCCTATATTTAATAATTAGGAAGAAAACCAAAACGTCGGGTGTGGAATGGATTGAAGTGCGTAACAAACGAACTTTCCGCGGCCTTTGAATAAGCAATAGACGTATTTCTGTTTTTATTAAATTTCTTAAATACATGTCTTTATTACTTAATTAATTGATAAGATATTTTTGGTCTAACAATATATTTTAGCTGGTCTAAATTTTAAGTTAGACACAAATTTGCGTAGGCCAATACAAGGTTCCCTTCTAGACAAGCGCGTAAAATTGCTGTTTCGGCCGCAAATTTTAGATCGGTGCATCAAATGATAAAGGCCTGAACTAAATTCATGTATTTAAATAAAAGAATAAAGAAATAACTAGACTTATTGGCTAGGCTACATTTGTAGAAGAACTTCAGACATTCCGGTAGCTGAGCAGAGCTGGCGATGGGGTAAATACGTTTGGGCAATATACAATAATAATAATAATATTAATAATAACAACAATAATAATGTCTCAGCAAAGACCGAACACATATTTATTTGTCTGACTCATGTCCGCTAACAGTAGGCTAACATAGCGCATCAAAGCTTGCTGTTGGCTACCTACAAACGGCGATGGAAACAACAGTGAATTTTTCCCCCTTTTGTGGTAATTTAGCACTATTTTTTATGATCTTCTGCTTGCATTTTTGGGCTTCAGTTAGATCATTATTTTAATCTTTAGTCATTTGAGTTCAGTTCTAAAAAAAGCAAAGGCTATGTAGCAAATAGGTGAATCTGCGACGGGGCCCATAATAGGGTGGGGGCCCCCACGCACCGCGGGGGCTGCGGGGGTGTCCCGTACGCCCCTGATCGCGAGTCAAACCCGGCAAACGGCTGAAATCACGTGACTTTGGCGCTCTGAACTGCAGATTCAACACACTGATTCAGAAAGCATCGGAGCATTGTGAATCAGTGTTTTGAAATCGGCCATCACTATATAAGTCGTTATTTTGTTTTTTCGGCACACCAAAAATATTCTTGTGGCTTTATAATATTAATATTGAACCACTGTACTCACATTAACTGATTTAGATGTGTTTTTAGTACATTAATGGATCTTGAGAAAGGAAATGTCATTGCTCCCTATGTAGGCCTCACGGTGCCATCGGATTTCAACTAAAATACCTTAATTAGTGTTCTGAAGATTAACGAAGGTCTTACGGGTGTGGAACGGCATGAGGGTAAGTAATAAATGACATTATTTTCATTTTTGGGTGAACTAACCCTTTAAGTGCAAAAAAGTACAGACAGCTCATTCCACATCTGGTGGGTCCTCCTCAACTGCGGGATTGTGAACAACCACCAACTTCATTATTTCATTTGTGTGGCCTTCAAGTTCATCCTTCTGTTGAAAAAAACAAACAAACAAAAAATATGTTTTTATGTTAGTTCAAGCAAATTAGCATGCTGTTTGATTACAGTTGTTTTCTTGGTTGATGCCAATTGTTTGATCACAAGCAGGATTTCTGTATTAATCAGCACTTCAATATAAATGGGTAACAAATAAAAATCAAAACCCAAATTCTTCACCTGAGTATCCCATAATGAAACAATTATTATTTTAACAATATTTAATTAATTAAATAAACAATGTTTGCAGCATCCAATTTAGACAAACGGAAGCTGAAAGGGATAGTTCACCCAAAAATGATGTTTATCTGTTTACCCCCAGGGCATCCAAGATGTAGGTGACTTTGTTTCTTCAGTAGAACACAAATGCTGATTTTTAACTCCAACCGTTGCCGTCTGTCAGATAATGGGAGTGAATGGGAACACCAACAATAAAAGTCAAAAAAACATGCACAGACAAATCCAAATTAATTTATATTTATAGAATTTTTACCCCTATAATACCACTATGTCCAACTGTGTTCAGCATTCGGTTAGTGATGTCTAATCATGCTCTGACAGCGGCAGTGATGTCTAGCACTCTTTGAAGTATATGCGCAAGACATCACTTCCTTTGTCAGAGCGCGTTCAGACCTCACTAAACAAGTGCTGAACGCAGTTGGACATAGTGGTGTATTCGAGGTAAAAAATGATATAAATACTGTTCGGTTTCTCGCACAAACCGATCGTTTCGTGTCTTAGGACATCAATGTGTCATCACGAGCCGCAGAGTTTAATTTGGATTTGTCTGTGCATGTTTATTGACTCTTATTGTTGTTGTTCCCATTCACTCGCATTATATGACTGACAGACGGCAGCGGTTGGAGTTAAAAATCATTATTTGTGTTCTACTGAAGAAACAAAGTCACCTACATCTTGGATGTGCTGGGGGTAAGCAGATAAACATCAAATTTTCATTTTTGGGTGAACTATCCCTTGAAGCATGCTTGCTTGACACGTTACACCTAATGAAGTTAATTTTCTTGTCTCACAGCATGTTTGAGCCTCTGTAAAAAACCAATGAGGTTTGTTCTTGTGTCAAGCAAGTAAGTTTGAACTTCTCTAGGTTTGTTGATCAATGTGTATATGAGATTAAAAGTCTACATTAAATTTGTGCATCTAAATCTGTGAGTAAAAATCAATGTCAAGTATTTTCACTGTGATTGTTTTTTAATGATCTGAGCTAATCATGTGACTTTTAGTTCTATGTTAAGCAAGTTTACATGACCTTTGACCTGAAAATCACAACTTTTAATTTTTTGTCAGACTTAATACATGATGTAACTACAGAAGAGTCAAGTTTTAAATAGGAAAAATATCGAAACTCTTTGGTCTTTTTTTGAGTGAGATGCTAACGATCTAATCAGATTCTATGAACTATGCTGAGCTAAAAGTGGTACCGCCTGACCCGAAGTTCAGCTGAATGGATTCGAAAATAAAAAAAATGAGCATTTTCAAAAGTGTTTATTTAATTTGCTTGCTTTGCTTTTGTCTATTTACATATTTTTTAAGTTCAGTGTGTTGAGAGTTTTAATTTTTATGAAATGAGATAAAAACAGAAAGATACCTCATTTACAGTGCTCAGGAGAGGATGCATCTTGGTACCAAATACTCCTCCTTTGGCATGCATCAACTGCAGAAAGACGTGGTGTGCACCCATCAAGATTCATCATAAATGTCTCCTCCAAGGAGCCTGTTGTTATACGTCAGAATTCCTCTTTGATCTAGTAAATCAGTACAAGGACAACACAAAAATACAATAATTTTCTCAATTTGAGTCATAGATTATAAGGTTTGAAACCAATTTTAATTAAACAAATGAGACAAACAACAGTTCTTGACAAAAAAAAAAAAAAAAAAAATTAAACTAACAAACATCCTTACCTGAGCCTACTGAACAATCCAGGCCACCTGAAGTTAACTTGTCTTGATAACTGCTATGAATTCTTTAATTCTTCTTCTAGATTCATCTGCGGCAGAAAAAAAAATGTCAGAAACAGGATATTGAAATTATTAGATTATCACACTCCTGTAAAATGAATTGTACCTAATTTATATTCATATCCATTTATATTTTCCATATTTTGCTAAATAATTCCACCAACTAGAAGTTATTTGTGCAATGTATTTGAAAATCCAAGTTAACTCAAACAATTGATTTATGTAAATCAATTATAAAAACATTACAACTGTTATGTTACAGATTACATAAGGAGCATAAAAAAATACATATTTTCAATCCTTTGCTTTTTGTTGTTAGCAGAGCACATGCTAATCGCTGCATATTAATGCTAACCGTAAATGATAATAGTAATATGGCTTTTATAAATTGATCTCTTCTAACACAAAACTCAATATCAACAGATAAATGCAAGAAAACTTTAATAGTAGTTATCTAGCATACCACATCGACAGCTTTACTGCTATTTTTCTGCTCCGAACGCCTTGTCGTCTGTATAGTAGGCTAACTACATCAACCGTCCATTTCTCTTTCGTCACTTGCTCAAGTTCAACTCACATGTAACAGCTTCGCTGTGCACGAATTTCAGCCATGTACATTACAATAATGGAAGCTATATTTAAATCATTAACGTAGATGTTTACTCGCATTCGCAGGGGCAAGTAACGTTACTGGACAATGTATTCCGCTTCCAATGTTAACTTGACTAACGTTAACAACAAATTATAACATGTCAATCTGTCACCAGACTGTGGTGCGACAATAGAGACAGAGAAATGACTATTCTTCTGGTAGATTTTAACGTTAAACAACTTAACATTTGCATTCATGATGATATCAACAAGTTAAATAAAAACGTACCTGTAGGTTCACCAATCAATGTTCCGCCAGCGCCAAAGACATGGAAAATGGTGACTCCCGTGATTCCCGCCTGGATGTTGACGCATGCGCAATTTGCGGTGCCAAAGCTAATATTTAGGGGTAAATTTTACTTAATTTTTTAGTCTTGCAGTTAATACTGATAAGAAATAGATAGTGGAGGTAGAATGTACCCATTATTTTTTATTTTACTTGCTAACTCATATACTTAAGTAAACTATAACTGATTTTCATGGGTTGTATTTAACACCCTCAAGAGTAATTTTTTACAGTGCTGGTGCCGAAACCCGGGAAGGAAGACGGGAGCACGTCGCCATGCAATCTTCGTCCTCCGCCACATTTGCGGACATCATCGCGTCCCTCGCGGTCCTGCACCGCGAACAACAACAGGCCCTGCTGGAGTTAAGAGGTGACCAGGAGCGGTGTTTCCAAGCCATTCTGCAGACCCAGCAGGAGGACCACGAGGCGTTCCGGAGCTGGATTGACCGGGAGGTTCCCCGGGAGCCCACCGAACAGCCCGCTGTGCCTGTCCACCTGCCCTTAAATAAGATGGGCCCATTGGATGATCCAGAAGTTTTCTTAGACCTCTTCGAGAGATCCGCGGAGGCGTGTAAATGGCCGCGGGACCAGTGGTCGATGAGGCTGGTCCCGCTCCTCTCAGGAGAAGCACAGGTGGCGGCACAGCAGCTCCCCGTCCCGAACCTCCTGGTCTATGAAGACCTACGGCGGGCCATCGTTTAGCGGGTTGGTCAGACCCCAGAGCAGCACCGACAGCGCTTCCGCTCCCTTGACCTGGGTGAGTCCGGCCGGCCCTTCACGTTGGCCCAGCAGCTCCGGGACTCGTGCCGCAAATGGTTGCTGGCTGAGGGAAGCGACGTGGACCTGGTCGTCGATCGCGTGGTGCTGGAGCAATTCATCACTCGGCTCCCGAAGAAAACGGGCAAGTGGGTCCAGTGCCACCACCCCACGTCGCTGGACTCAGCCATCCAACTGGCGGAGGATCACCTGGTGGCGTGCCAAGGGGGCGGCGAACCCCTTCCAGCTGCCTCTCTCTCTCCCTCTCTTTTGTCCCCCTCTCTCTCTAGACCTGTCCCTCTTCCTAGGTCTCGTCCGCCCGGCCCACCTCGTGTTCCGCCCCGAGGGCGGGGCGAAACGGAACAGGCACCTTCCTACGGACCCAGAGCACCGCCCAGGGGGGCGGGACTCCCTGCTGCCGGGACGGACCCCGCTCCTGCTTCTCCCCTCTCTCCGCGCCATCTATTCAGCCCACTCTCTGCCACTGGAGCGGCGGGCAGGTCTGGGCCGGCCTGTTGGCGGTGTGGGGATCCGGATCATTTTGTGGATAAATGTCCGGTTATGGAGGTCGGGACGGTGATCCGGGTCCCCGACGATCCACAGGCCGCCCCTGGTCAGGCTGGCGGGTACCAAATACCTGTGAGTATCAAGGGGGGTACCTATCAGGCCTTGGTGGACTCAGGCTGTAACCAAACCTCTGTCCATCAAAGCCTGATTTCATCTGGGGCATTGGATACAGGCCGCATGGTTGGGGTTCGGTGCTTGCACGGGGATGTGGTAAGATATCCTGTAATGTCCGTCATAATTAAATTTAGGGGACAAAAGCATAGTGTTGAGGTGGCAGTTAACCCACACCTCCGGCATCCGATAATTTTGGGGACGGATTGGCCCGCGTTTAAGCAATTATTGGGATGTTTATGCTCGGATGCCTCTTGGGGGAAAAGAACGCGGGGTGAGCAAGCGCGAGTACAGGTGGGAGAGACTGATCAGAGACCGGAGAGTTCTGCTGCAGGGGATCTGAGTGAAGCCGGAAGACTAATTCTTCCGGAACGCGATGATTTTCCCCTGGAGCAGTCTCAGGATGATACATTAAAACAAGCATTTGATAGGGTCTGTATGATTGATGGTCAGCCTCTCCAGCCTGGACGTCCGCTTGCTTACCCATATTTCGCGATTATAAAAGATAGGTTGTATCGAGTAACCCAAGACACTCAGACAAAAGAAGAGACAACCCAGTTATTAGTGCCAAAGAGCCGCAGGGAAATGCTTTTCCACACGGCTCATTCTAATCCGATGGCGGGGCATTTGGGACAGGCAGCGACACTAAATCGTCTCATGACCCAGTTTTTCTGGCCGGGCATTCACGAGAATGTACGCAGGTGGTGCGCGTCTTGTCGTGAATGCCAGTTGGTGAACCCACCGGCCACCCCAAAAGCGCCATTGCGCCCGCTTCCATTAATGCAGGTCCCCTTCGAGAGAATTGGTATGGACCTCATCGGGCCATTAGAACGATCAGCAAGGGGACATCGCTTTGCATTAGTCATTGTTGATTATGCAACACGATATCCTGAAGCAGTGGCTCTCCGCAACATTTCTGCTAAGAGTGTTGCGGATGCACTGTTTCGCTTAATCTCCCGGGTGGGGATTCCAAAAGAAATCCTCACTGATCAAGGCATGGCGTTTATGTCACGCACGTTACGCGAACTGTACGAATTATTGGGCATTAAATTGGTTCGTACCAGCGTCTTTCACCCACAAACGGACGGGCTGGTCAAACGTTTTAATCGCACGCTTAAATCCATGATTCGTAAGTTCGTTCAAGAGGACGCCAAAAATTGGGATAAGTGGTTAGAACCTCTGTTATTCGCAGTGCAAGAGGTCCCGCAAGCCTCCACGGGGTTTTCCCCCTTCGAGCTTCTCTTTGGGCGCCAGCCCCGTGGGGTGCTGGATGTCCTCAGGGAAACTTGGGAGGACGGACCATCTCAGGCCAAAAATGAAATTCAGTATGTGCTGGACTTGAGATCAAAACTCCACACTTTGGGGCGGCTATCAATGGAGAATTTGTTACAGGCCCAGCACAGACAGAGCCAACTGTATAACAGACGGTCTAACTTACGTAAATTCGCACCGGGAGAAAAGTGCTTGTATTGCTCCCTACTTCCAGTTCGAAATTACTTGCAAAGTGGCAAGGACCCTTTGAGGTCACACGGCAAGTGGGCGAGCTCGATTACGAGGTGGTACGGTCCGACAGGAGGGGGGCACGTCAAATCTATCACCTCAACCTCCTGAAAAAATGGAATGAGGCAGAATCAGTGATGCTGGCGACGGTGATTAGCGGGGAGGATGATCTCGGACCAGAGGCGAACATAAAAACTCAATCTCTCGCTCTGGTCCCGGGGGGAGATCACCTCTCGCCCTCCCAGCTCACTGATTTATCCAAATTGCAAACAGAATTTGCAGACGTGTTCTCTCCCCTGCCGGGACGTACCAACCTCATTCAGCACCATGTCGAGACGGAGCCGGGCGTGGTTGTTCGCAGCCGGCCGTATAGGTTACCTGAACACAAAAAAAAGGTAGTTCAGGACGAATTAGAGGCAATGCTGAAAATGGGAGTAATAGAAGAGTCCAGCAGTAACTGGGCGAGCCCGATAGTTTTGGTTCCCAAGACAGACGGCTCGGTTCGTTTCTGCGTGGACTATCGCAGGGTGAATGCAGTGTCGAAATTCGACGCGTATCCAATGCCGCGGGTGGACGAATTGCTTGACCGGCTAGGTGCGGCTCGATTTTATTCGACACTGGACTTAACGAAAGGGTACTGGCAGATCCCCTTGTCGCCTTTATCCAAAGAAAAGACAGCTTTCACGACGCCGTTTGGATTACACCAATTTGTTACGCTTCTGTTCGGGCTGTTCGGGGCACCGGCCACCTTTCAGCGACTCATGGATAAAATTCTCCGGCCCCATGCTGCATATGCGGCTGCCTATCTGGATGAGATCGCTGAGAGCGGCTGGGCTCACGGCCAACCCGAAGAAGTGTGCAATTGGGCGCGTGGAAGTAAGGTATCTGGGCTTCCACTTGGGGCATGGGCAGGTGCGTCCCCAAATTGACAAGACGGCAGCGATTGCGACCTGTCCGCGCCCCAAGACCAAAAAGGAGGTTAGACAGTTCCTCGGGCTGGCGGGATATTATAGAAGGTTTGTACCTAATTTTTCGGCCCTCACCAGCTCGTTGACTGATCTAACTAAAAAGGATGCTCCAGATACGGTCCAGTGGACGGAGCCGTGCCAGCAGGCTTTCACCCAGGTAAAAGCTGCTCTATGTGGCTGGCCATTGCTTCACTCTCCTGACTTTTCTCTCCCTTTTCTGTTGCAGACTGACGCGTTGGACAGGGGGCTGGGGGCTGTCCTGTCCCAGGAGATAGAGGGTGAGGAGCGGCCGGTACTGTACATTAGCCGCAAGCTCTCTAAGAGAGAAGCTAAGTACAGTACCGTAGAAAAAGAGTGTTTGGCTATCAGGTGGGCCGTCCTCACCCTCCGCTATTATCTCCTGGGACGGGAATTCACTCTCTGTTCGGACCACACTCCCCTGCAGTGGCTCCACCGCATGAAGGATACCAACGCGCGGATCACTCGTTGGTATCTGGCTTTACAGCCTTTTAAGTTCAAGGTGGTCCACAGGCCGGGTGTTCGGATGGCTGTGGCCGATTTCCTCTCCAGAAATGGGGGGGGGGCCGCAGGCCGGACGGCTCCCCGGCCTGAGTCGGGCGGTGGGGGTATGTGGCGAGGGGGGCGTGGTTCAGCGAGGTCTGCAACCGGAGAGAATAGCGGGAGACGCATGGTAAGTGAGTGGGTTGAATACAAATCACGAACACCTGTTTCTCATTCCAGTGATTGGCGCGGAGACAGGATAAAACGCTGTGAGAAGCAGGAGTGTGTGAGAGAGAGGGGAACTGTTGACTGAGTCAAGTCGAGGTTCGTGGAGTGAAGCCCTTGTGGATGGTGTAAACCAAACTTGGAGAGAAGCCCTTGTGGATAGCGTATGCCAAACCTGGAGTGAAGCCCTTTGTGGATTGTTTATTTTCGTTGTTGTGCGTTGCACAGTCTTTCTGTTGAACCGTTTTGATATTCAATAAAGACTCAGTCAGCAGTTGTTCGCTGTCCCTGACCTCTTCCTTCCCCCACTACGAACTTAAGTCTACTACAATTACATAATGCATATATATATCACTATAGCATATGCTCAACCCATCCGTTATTGCTGTGGAAAAAATCACACCTTTACATGGCTTGTTGAAATTACGTTGTTGATGCTTTCACACTTTTAAATGTCCATTTATTGTTCATTGGTTGAAGGGTGAGTAGAATAATGTCATCTTATTGTACCCAGTTTAAAAAGATCATAGTGTCTATCACTGACTGTTTACAGTTTAACGGAAATTACTCCCATAATTCGTGCAAAGCGTCGTGGGGCGTTGGAATAAGGTGGATACAACATCAGCAATCACAGACATTCGCATTAAGGCTAAATTAGATTTCTCAGAGCACGGTGGAGTTTGCACAAATAACAGTATGTAATTTGCTCTAGAATTCTTTTAGGGTTTGTCTGAGAAAAAACACAGACATGGCAGATTAGGATGATATTTTGCACTCATTGTTTGATTTAAATTAAATTACGATTGTATGTTTAGTAATTGAACCTGGATGAATTCAAAATGAAGGTATTATACTTCAGATCAGTAAAAAGATAAGAAAACTGTTAGTCTTTGTTGTTTTTTTTAAGTTCGAATGACAAAATAGCTGTGTTAGGCACTGATTAAAGTGGATTGATTCTATGTTTTCATTGTATGAGTTTTAATGAACTTTAAAACTTGGAAAATAAAACTGCATTGTTTAGGGTACAATGCAATATTTTGTGTGTAATTATTTATTTGTAAATATTATGATATAATCAATGTTAAAATAATAGTTTGGTATAACGCAACATTTACTTATAATGCACAGCCTTAATATGGTTTGAAAGAAATATGTGTATGAATTTAATAAGGTAGTAGCAGTAGGAGTAAAAAAAAAATCAAAAAATGTATTTGTCATCTTAAAGGAGGCAAGCTGACAGGGAAATATATGTACGAAAATATTTGTTATTCTAAAACTTGATCTATAGTGGACAATTGTAGTGTAATAGCAGTCTTCTGGTAGTTGAAATGGTTAAAAGTTAATAATATGCTGTTTGGACCAAAAACACTAAAAACATGGCTGAAGTTTGAAGTAAAAGCTGCTGCAGTAAATGTGGTGTGATATTGACATAGTACTTTTATGTTTAACCGTTTTAAATGCCCATTGCCCGCTATGCACAGTTGACCTGAAGCCACCGGGGTGGCGGTGCCACCGGGCTTTGGTCCGTCATCGCTGCTCGCAGCTATATTTATTTATTTTTTTTATTTTTTTTCGACTAGTCGGGCATTTTTGGGGCCCTTACCATGCTCGAAAACTCATGAAACTTTGCACATACATTGGAACCCGCGGCCATCAGGGCCGGGCAGAAGCTGGTACCCGGGCGTGGCAGGAGGGCTCGACAGCGCCCCCTTGAACAGGGTCCGAAATTTTGGTCTATATATCAAACACGCTTGCACATATAAGTATAAAACTCAGTACACATATAGACATCATCGGGCCAAACAACTTTCGTACTCTAAGTTATACGTCACCTCAACAGGAAGTAAGCTATCACGGGTTGTTTGAAAAACACATGCTCTGGAATTTGATATACTCCTCCTAGGCGATTAATACGATCACCACCAAACTCAGTCAGCATGAAGTCAAGACATTGATGATGAAAAATTGCCAGCGGATTTTTGATATCTCGAACGGTTTGGCCGTGGCGAGGCAACGAATTTATGGCGAGAAAAGGGAAACAGGAAGTGTGTTATAACTTCTGCATACATTGATTGATGTTTATGAAACTTCAGCGGTGTGTTCATTATAGGAGTCTGATCACATGGATGTGACTATTGTGAGTCAAAGTTATAGCGCCACCAACTGGCAGCAAGAAGTGTTTCACTTTCAAAATGCATTGAGTTCACTCTGTTATGTTTACCTGATTTGCTTCAAACTTCATCAGTGTAATGTCAATACACAGCAGATGTAGACCTGTGACAGGATTCTTGATATTTTAAATATTGTTGCCATGGCAACACATCAAACTTTAATAATATTCTTGAGTGTTTTTGAGGCTCTTAACATCCTTCAAATTGCATGAAACTTGATACACACATCAATATTGTCAACCAGTAGACATGGACAAAGCCATAGAAATGGGCGTGGTGGAGGGGCTCAGTAGCGCCACCTTTTGACAAAAGTGGGGGGGTTAGTTTTTCCTACAGTCACCAAACTCGGTACACATATTGTTCTCATCAAGCCGGACAATTTTCTAATTTACATTCATTAGCTCCAACCAACAGGAAGTCAGCTATTTTGGTTTGAATGTTAATTTTTTTAAAAAACAGGCTTTGAATTTAATACTACTACTCCAACAGGGTTTATACAATTTACACCAAACTTTTTTTACTTGGTGCTAATACATTGAAGTTGTTTAATTGCAAACGGATTTTGGATATCTCAAATGGTTTGGCCGTGGCGAGGCAACGAATTAATAGCAAGAAAAGGGAAACAAAGTGTTATAACTTCTGCATACATTAATTGATTTTGATGAATCTTCGGCTGTGTCTTCATTCTACAAGGCTGATCACATAGATGTGACTATTGTGAGTCAAAGTTATAGCGCCACCAACTGGCAGCAGGAAATGTGTTACTTTCAGCATGCTTTGAGATCACCATCTTATGTTTATCCTATTTGCTTCAAACTTCATTTAAATAATGTCAAAACATGTCAGATGTAGACCTTTGAAAAGAATTGTGATATCTCAAACACAGTTGCCTTGGCAACGCATCAAACTTTTATATTGGTTTTGAATGCTTTTGAGACTCTTAGCATGCTTCAAATAGTTTGAAACTCCACACACACATCAGGATTGTTAGCCAGTAGACATGGGCAAAGCCTTAGAAATGGGCAGGGAGGAGGGGCTCTATAGCGCTACCTTGTAGTGCAGAAAATGTGGAGTGAATTTGACAGTCCTTTTA
This sequence comes from Megalobrama amblycephala, assembly GCF_018812025.1. NCBI lineage: Eukaryota > Metazoa > Chordata > Actinopteri > Cypriniformes > Xenocyprididae > Megalobrama > Megalobrama amblycephala. The sequence goes on from NC_063054.1 coordinate 30,152,771, forward strand.
TGCTTAACTGTTTTAAATGCCCATTGCCCGCCATGCACAGTTGCCCTGAAGCCACAGGGGTGGCGGTGCCACCGGGCTTTGGCCCGTCATCGCTGCTCGCAGCTATATTTTTTTTTTTTTTTTTTTTTTAGGTTTTGGGGTTTTTTGGTGCCCTTAACATGCTCAAAATCTCTTGAAATTTTGGCACACGGGTCATTGGAACCCGCGGCCATTAGGACGCCGGACAGAAGCTGGTACCCTGGGCGTGGCAGGGGGGCTCGACAGCGCCCCCTTGAATGGGGTCCGAAAACATGGTCCATATATTCAAACACGCTTGCACATACAAGTATAAAACTCGGTACACATATAGACCTCATCGGGGAACAACTTTCGGTCAGTTCGCCAACAGGGTCAGCTATTAAGGGTTGTTTGAAAAACCATGCTCTGGAATTTGATATACTCCTCCTAGGTGATTATTCCGATCACCACCAAACTCGGTCAGCATGAAATCAAGACACTGATGATGAAAAATTGCCAGCGGATTTTTGATATCTCAAACGGTTCGGCCGTGGCAAGGCAACAAATTTATGGCGAGAAAAGGGAAACAGGAAATGTGTTATAATGTCTGCATACATTGATTGATGTTTATGAAACTTCAGAGGTGTGTTTGATATAGGAGTCTGATCACATGGATGTGACTATTGTGAGTCAAAGTTATAGTGCCACCAACTGGCAGCAAGAAGTGTGTCATTTTTAAAATGCATTGAGTTCACTCTGTTATTTTTAACTGATTTGCTTCAAACTTCATCAGTGTAATGTCAATACACAGCAGATGTAGACCAGTGACAGGATTTTTGATATTTTAAACATTGTTGCCATGGTAACATGTCAAACTTTAATCATATTCTTGAGTGTTTTTGAGGCTCTTAACGTGCTTCAAATTGCATGAAAATCGACACACACATCAATATTTTCAACCAGTAGACATGGACAAAGCCATAGAAATGGGCATGGTGGAGGAGCTCAGTAGCGCCACCTTTTGACAAAAGTGGGGGGGTTAGTTTTTCCTACAGTCACCAAAATCGGTACACATATTGTTCTCATCAAGCTGGACAAATTTTCAAATTTACATTCATTAGCTCCGACCAACAGGAAGTCAGCTATTTTGGTTTGAATGTTAAATTAAAAAAAAAAACAGGCTATGAATTTTATACTACTACTCCTACAGGGTTTATATAATTTACACCAAACTGCCGGTTGGAGCGGCGCCATATAAAGACGTAGAGTTGTTGAGCTCCTCCTTCGTTTTATATAGCTCTTATTTTATGCACTAGTATCCTAAAGCTGCCTTTGCGTGTTATTAAGGGCTTAACAGTCGGTTTGAATCCAGTTTGAGCCACTTTTGAAGCTAAATGAATAAGAGCCGGAGTAACTGCAGAGATGCAGAATCTGCTGCTAGCAGTAATGCTAATGTCGAACTCCAAACTACTTCAAAGAAAGACGCAGCGAGCGACAACTATGTGGTTCTCCAAGCAATTAATTCACTCAAAGAGGACCTGATTGCAAAAATCGAAGAAAACGCTGCTGCTCAATCAGCTGAACTCTGCAGCCAAGTTGACCAGCTCCGGACCGAGTTACGCAATGCCGTGGAGCGTGTGTCAATGCCAGAGTGGAAGCAGCGGAGGAACGGGTGACCGGATTGGAGTCCGTGATGGGGGGATATTCGGACTCCATTACTACCCTTGAGAAGGAGTTTACTGTTATGAAAAAGAAATTGGCCGTACTGAAAGAACGGAGTGAGGATCTGGAGGCGAGGTCACGCCGCTCAAACATTCGCATTACAGGAGTAAAGGAGGGTCGAGAGCATGGCAAATGGATAACTGAGTTTGTGGCCGGTCTTTTGAAAGAGGCCCTCAACCTCGAGAAAACCCCACTCTTAGACCGAGCTCATCGCACCCTTCGCAGCAGACCAACTGACGACAATGAACCACCGCGCGCCTTTGTGGTGAGGTGTCATTATTTCTCTGAAAAAGAGGACATTCTGAAGAAAGCCATAGAAATGAAGTTAGTCACTACAGCCCACGGCGATCGAATACGGATCCTTCCTGATTTCACCCAGACGGTGAGCAAGCAGTGAGCAGCTTTCAATAAGGTGAGGAGTTTACTCCGCAACTGTGAAGGGGTTCGCTTTGGGCTGAGATACCCTGCAGTTTTGAGGATCACGACACGGGATGGAAAAGAGACAAGCTTCAAGGACCCAGTAAAAGCTAAAGATTTCATTTTGAAGAACCTGACTTGTAAGGACAAGTGACGATCGTGCATACACCATGCTGTCGGTTGGCTAAACATGAGCATCGGGTTAATGACTGTGTAGTTCAAGTTTAAATGCAGGTTATGTTACATTATTATGGTTACCCAATGTTAAATATTACTCTTAATTTTATCTTAAGGTTTGCGTATTATTTACTCTAAGTTTATATTCAGTCCTGGGTTACCAGTCGACGTTAAATGCTATAGTTAAGGGACACTACAAGCGAATGCATGTTTAAACATCGGCGTTTTAACTGCGGCTCAATGTATGCTAAGGATTTTGGTTTAAAGAGCCTGGCCGGCAGATGTACAGGTGATCAGCAGCCACGTGGCTAATGAAGATGGATGAGGAGGCACCGTTGCTTTGGTTACATTTAATACCAAATGCAAAACGGACAACTTTAACTGAATGACACTACTTCTAATACATTACCATTTTGTTCGTTTTTCTAATTATACTTGTAATATATGTTCAAGGTTATTATTTTCTGGGGTTCAGCTTTGAAAGTTTAACTACTAAGAGCCTTATAATGTTCTTTTTCTAAGTGAGTGCTCACATGGTAAGCTATTTGGGAGTAGGGTTAACTGGAAGAAGTTGCGGTTTCAAAGGAGTTAATAATATAATTTTGGTCAATGTCAGTCTTTTGTATTGTTGTGTATAATCATGCATATGTCGTCTGTGTGTTTAGGGACCCCTCACGTTGTTGTTTTTTTTTCTTCTTTTTTTTTTCTACCTTTTATTTTTCTTTCTTTCTTCACAAAACCATGGCCTTCTTAATACTGCTGATGAGCCAAAGGAGTCCTCTGGTGCAATTTCTGAGTACTTTATGCGATGACTTTCAGTAACATAGGTGGAGCTGAAACGAGGCTGGTCAGTTGGAATGTACGGGGGCTAAATCACCCAGTGAAACGGAACCAGGTATTCACCCACCTTAACAAACTGAAATCTGACATAGTATATTTACAAGAGACTCATTTGTTGAACAAGGACCATGCTAAACTTCACAGAGGAGGCTTTACACAAATATACCATTCTAATTTTAATAGTAAGAGTAGGGGGGTTGCTGTTATTATACATAGGAACGTACAGTTTGCTGTGGAGGCCACTGTGATGGATAAAAATGGCCGATATGTAATAATTCAAGGAAAACTATTTAACATGCCTGTGGTCCTGGCCAATGTGTATGCACCTAACTGGGATAATGTACAGTTTTTTAGTGATCTCTTTTCACTTTTACCCAATCTTGACACATATAATTTAATTTTAGGAGGAGATCTGAACTGTGTCTTACGCCCAACTCTGGATCGCTGTAGTTCCACGATTATTGTAGAAAGTAAATCAGCACAATGCATCAATTCATTTCTCCAGACATATGGTGTAAGTGACCCCTGGAGATTTAAGTATCCATCATCAAAACAGTTTTCTTTTTATTCACCGGTACATAAAACGTATTCCAGGATTGATTATTTTCTGTTGGACAGGAAACTACTTCCCCTAATGACAAAAGTCACGAGTATGACAGCATAGTTATTTCGGATCATAGTCCAATACTACTAAAGCTTCGTTTCCCAGGTAATGTAATCCCTCAGCGTATATGGTGCTTAAACTCAAGGCTTCTGGCAGATGATGATTTTGTTAAATTCATAGATGCTCAAATTGACTTCTTTCTCGAGACAAATGAATCCCCAGAGATAAGTTATAGTATTTTATGGGATTCTTTGAAAGCATTTGTGAGGGGGCAAATTATCTCATATCAAGCTAGTGCAAATAAAAAGAAATCAAAGCGGATTACATAAATAATAAATAAAATAAATACAATTGATCAATCACATTCTACATTGTCTTCTGATGACCTGCATAAGGAGAGACTCCTGTTACAAGCCGAATTTGATTCTCTGACTAGCGAGCACGCAGAAGATCTTTACTTGAAATCACGTCAGATTTATTATGAACATGGCGAGCGGGCTGGCAGGTTTTTGTGTTATCAATTGAAACAATCTGCAGCAGCAGGTTTTATTCCGGCAATTGGAGACAGTGAGGATAACATTATTACAGACCAGCAGGGTATTAATGATCAGTTTAAATCATTCTATGAGGCTCTATATACTTCTAAGGTGAATGACACTGAGCAAATAGAAGAGTTTTTCAACAACTTAGAGTTGCCATCAATTGATGAATCTGACAAATCCGCTCTGGAAGGCAATATAACGATTCTTGAGATTGACAGTGCAATTAAGAAACTAAAATCTGGAAAAGCGCCAGGCCCTGATGGCTACCCGGCCGAGTTTTATAAGAAATTTTCTGCCAAATTAACGCCTCTATTGAGTAAAGTATTTGAGGAGGTCCTTGATTCAAAGTCTCTTCCCCCGTCCATGATGCAGGCAACCATATCAGTCCTTCTTAAAAAGGATAAAGACCCACTTAAGTGTGAATCTTACCGCCCGATCAGTTTACTTTGCTGTGACTATAAGATCCTGACCAAGGTGCTGGCAACCAGAATAGAGCCAGTCATGAGTAAGATAATTCATCCTGATCAGACTAGCTTTATCGCTGGCAGACAGTTATCTAGTAATCTCCATCGTATATTTAATGTGATCTATTCACCCAAGGATAATACTATTCCAGAGATCCTAATATCCTTAGATGCTCATAAGGCGTTTGATAGAATTGAATATGATTATTTGTTTACAACACTTAGAAGGTTTGGCTTCGGTCCCATGTTCTGTTCATGGATCAAAATTCTATATACCAGGCCTCAAGCATTTATTCGAACAAATAATATAATATCTAAATGCTTTTCGCTTTCTAGGGGGACAAGGCAGGGATGCCCTCTGTCCCCCCTGCTTTTTGATGTAGCTATTGAAGCCCTTGCAATTATGCTAAGGAATACAGCTGGTTTGACTGGAATACAAAGGGAGGGACACATGCATAAACTTCTGCTCTATGCGGACGATCTCCTCCTCTTTTTGTCTATTCCAAATTGCTCTATACCGATTGCTCTTTCAATTATTTCAGATTTTGGGAGTGTTTTGGGATATAAAATTAATTTAACAAAGAGTCTTCTTTTCCCTATTAATGAAAGAGCACATCAAATGTCATTCCAATCTTTTCCATTTTCAGTAAGTCTCGACAAATTCCCCTATTTAGGTGTGAGTGAAACACGCAGGTATAAGGATCTATTCAATAGTCATTTTAAACCAGCATTAGACAAAGCTAAAAAGGACATGGTACGATGGTCAACCCTACCCTTATCTCTGGCTGGAAGGATAAATTCCATTAAAATGACAATTTTACCAAGGTTCCTATTTTTATTTCAGACAGTGCCAGTCTTTATTCCTAAATCATTTTTTAAGGATCTGAGTAATTGTATTTCTATGTTTGTTTGGGATAAAAAAAAATTCCCTGCATAAGGAAAGAATATCTGGAAAGGAAGAAGGAGGAGGGTGGATTGGCAATGCCAAATTTTTTGTATTATTACTGGGCAGCTAACCTTCATAAATTGACATTCTGGCTCTCTGATACGTCGAGTGATGAAGCTCCAGTTTGGTCACTTATGGAGCAACACGCATGTAACCCAGTATCATTGCATTCTCTGCTTTGTGCCCCAATACCCCTAAGCAAATGTTATTTGACGAATAACCCAATTATTCGTGGATCACTCAAAATATGGTCGCAGTTCAGACTTCACTTTAATAGTAAACAGGCTTTACCCTCTGCACCAATCCTATCGAACCCTATGTTTCCTCCCTCCCTTATAGATTCTGCATTTCAACTATGGTCTAGAAATGGAGTCAAGCGTGTTAAGGACCTTTTCAAAGACGGCGTGTTTATTTCATTTCAGCAGTTAAAAATAGATTTCGAGAAACATGGAGCCTTCTCTTAGGGGTATGGTGTCTATCCTGTATGAGAACATCCAAAGAACTGCTTCCCCATCTCTCGATCGTATAAGGAGGCAATGGGAGGAGGAATTGGGATTGGAAATCTTAGATTCAGCTTGGCAGTGGGCAATAAAATTAGTGCACTCATTTTCAGTATGTATTAGACATGGGCTCTTGCAGTTTAAGGTGCTTCATAGGCTCCATCTGTCTAAGAGTAAGTTGGCTAAAATGTATCCAGGGTTAGACTCAAAGTGCCACCCATACACACACACACACACACTTATTTATGTTATTTATTTATTTTATTAAATCTTTATTATTTATTTATTATTATTATTATTATTTTCTTCTTTTTGTTGCAGGGGTGTGTCTGTGTGGGTATGTGTTAGGATGTGGAATATGTATGTAGATCTGTATTAATGTTGTATGTATCTCTGTGTGGTAGTATCTGTTGCATAAGGAAAATCAATAAAAATATTGATATAATATATAATTTACACCAAACTTTTTTAACTTGGTGCTAATACAATGAAGTTGTTTAATTGCAAACGGATTTTGGATATCTCAAACGGTTTGGCCATGACAAGGCAATGAATTTATTGCAAGGAAAGGAAAACAAAGTGCTATAACTTCTGCATACATTAATTGATTTTGATGAATCTTCGGCTGTGTGTTCGTTGTACAAGGCTGATCACACAGATGTGACTATTGTGATTCAAAGATATAGCACCACCAACTGGCAGCAGGAAATGTGTTACTTTCAGCATGCTTTGAGATCACCATCTTATTTTTACCCGATTTGCTTTAAACTTCATTTGAATAATGTCAAAACATTGCAGATGTAGACCTTTGAAAAGAATTGTGATATCTCAAACATAGTTGCCTTGGCAACGCATCAAACTTTAATATTCGTTTTGGATGCTTTTGAGACTCTTAGCATGCTTCAAATTGTTTGAAACCCCACACACACATCATGATTGTTAGCCAGTAGACATGGGCAAAGCCTTAGAAACAGGCAGGGAGCAGGGGTTCTATAGCGCCACCTTATAGTGCAGTTAATGTACAGTGAATTTGACATAGTCCTTTGATGTTTAACCGTTTTAACTGCCTATTGCCCGCTGTGCACAGTTGCCCTGAAGCCACCGGGGTGGTGGTGCCACCGCGCTTGGGCCCGCCATCGCTGCTTGACAAATTTCTATGTTTCGCCATGAAGAAGGAAGTTGTTGTAACTCGGGCAAACAATGTCCAATCTGCCCCTAACTTCACATGTTTTATTAGAGTCCTTGCCTGAACACATCTACATGGCAATATTCAGTGACAGTCATAGCGCCACCTGTGGGTAACAGGAAATGACATGTTTTACACTGTGATTATCTCCTCATAGAGAATTAACCAGATCAACATCATATGTTGTCAATCTAATCTTAAGGCCTTAGCGATGTTAAATTGGAAAGTTCTTGAGTATTGAAGGACGTGACTGTGGCGGCCTGACAAAGTCTGATGTTTCGCCATGAGGGAGGAAGCTGTTGTAACTCAGACATACAATGTCCGATCTGCCCCAACCTTCACATGTTTGATAAGAGTCCTGGCATAAAGAAATGGCATGCTTTACACTGTAATTCAATCCCAGGAACACATTTCAATATGCCGTGAAGTACCAAACATACTAGAAACACGTTAAATCATGCAACACTTGGCTTAAATTACTCCATTTATGTCTGCAAACGTTCAGGAGAATGTGTTCATCCGTGTCCCAGGGGTTTGACACTTGATTTACACATTTCTGGCGTTTTTCTGTCTGGAAAGGGGCGAACGCATAGACGATGCTTTAGGGCGCCGTCTATGTGTGTTTGTCTATTGTTCACTGTGAGCTTCTCTCCTATCGGGATGCTCCGTTCTCGTTTGACACTCTTCCCGAGGGAGGAGGTGTCTGCATCTGTGCCTGGTGTTTGTAGCCCCATGTGTGCTGAGGCAGTACGGCGGCTGCAATCATAGGGTTCGCAGGTGAGCTTGTTGGGAAGTCTGAGAGAATTTAATTTTCTCTCTCGGCTTCCCCGGGGCTATGAGGATGAGTAGATGACGGTGACGTCCGTGTTTGATGTCACCGCGTCCGATAGCGAGCGCTCCTCTGGCTGCTGGGGTATGTAGAGCTGCTGTGTTTTTGGGACGCGCTTTTCGGCGGGCTGCAGCTGCCGTAAGAGCAAGTTAAGAAAGGGGCCACACGCGGACGGCTCGACGAACGGTTCCTTTCAGTCCATGAATGTTGCAGCTCCCATAGACTTCTTTTTGTCATAAATGTAGGGAAATAGTCAGGCTGACAAAGAGAATCTCAGAATTAGAGACACGCATCCAAACTTTAATCAAGGATAGTAAGAATGCAAGGGCTTCAGATACTGTTTTGGATGCGACTAGCTTAGTGAACTCTGTACATTGTTCGGTTCCGCTGTAGAGCCCGCGCAGCAGGGCACTTGGGTAACGGTGAAGCGGCCTAGCCACGAAAAACACCACTCTTCCATTCCAATAAGAACATCAAACAGGTTCTCCCCACTCAGTGATGCACCCACTGAGAATCCTGCTGAAAGTGCCCTAGTTATTGGCGATTCTATTACACGGAACATGAAAATAGAGGCACCAGCCACCATAGTCACATGTTTGCCGGGAGCCAGATCACCTGACATCAAAGCAAATTTAAAAGTGCTGGCTAATGCTAATTGTAAATACTCAAATTATTATTCACGTCAGCACTAATGATGTTCGACTTCGCCAGTCGGAGATCACTAAAATTAACATTAGAGAGGTGTGTGAACTTGCAAGTACAATGTCAGGAGAAGTAATTTGCTCTGGTCCCCTTCCTGTTCGTCGGAGTGATGAGATAGTTAGCAGATTATCATCACTCAATGGCTGGCTGTCTAAGTGGTATCCGCAAAATAATATAGGTTTCATAGACAATTGGAAAAGTTTTTGGGGCAGACCTGACCTGTTGAAAAGAGATGGTATTCATCCCTCTTGGGATGGTGCTGCTCTTCTCTCTAGTAATATGGCACATAGTCTTGGAACTGAAACATGACAAACTGGGACACAAGTCAGGAAGCAGAACTGGCTAAACCGACCGTCTGCCAACTGCCTCACGTTACAGAAGTCAGATAATTCCCAACACATAGAAACTCTTACACCTAGATATTATCACATAGAGACTGTGACTGTGGCAAAAATTAGTAAAAACAAAAAACTTCCAAACCCATTTAATGGTAAAAACATTTATTGATGTTCAACAAATAAAAAATAGAGTTAATAATAGTGCTGTGTTTGACGGAAACTTGGCTAAAACCGGATGATTACATTACTTTAAATGAGTCTAGCCCTCAAGGTTGATACAATCCCCGTCAGAAAGGCAAAGGGGATGGTGTTTTGCTGTAATTTATAGTAATATTTACAGTATTAGTCAAAAGTCTTTCAAATATAATTCCTTCGAAGTGATGGTACTTTACGTAAAATTATGTAAGTTGACATTTGTGCTGGCTACTGTATACAGGCCACCTGGACACCATACAGACTTTATCAAAGAATTTGCTGATTTTCTATCGGAGTTAGTACTAGCTGCAGATAAAGTCCTTGTTGTTGGTGATTTTAATATCCATGTAGATAATAAAAAAGACTCATTGGGATTGGCATTTGCAGACATTCTAAACTCTATTGGTGTTAGACAACACGTGTCAGGTCCCACTCATTGTCGTAATCATACTTTAGATCTAATATTGTCACATGGAATCGATATTTATGCTGTTGAAATTCTGCAGCAGAGTGACGACATCTCAGATCATTATCTAGTCTCGTGTATACTACATTTAGTCAAGGCAGCTAAACTGCCTCCCTGCCATAAATATGGTAGAACCATCACTTCTACCACTAAAGATTGCTTTATAAATAATCTTCCTGATCAGTTTCATCGCCTTAGCATACCAGACAGCTTAGAAAACCTCGATGTTGCAACAGAAACTATTGCCTCTGTCTTTTCCAGCACATTAGACTCAGTTGCTCCTTTAGGTTTACCCTAAAGGTAGCAGCCAGAAAAATGGAGCGCAGCTGGAAGAAAACAAAACTAGAAGTATTTTGCATTTTGTGGAGAGAGAGAATGATTGAGTACAGAAAGGCCTTAAAAACTGCTAGATCAGCATATTTTTCAAAACTTTTAGAAGAAAATAAACACAACCCTAGGTATTTATTTGATACAGTGGCTAAATTAACAAGAAATAAAGCTTCAACTTCTGATCTTTCCAAAGAGCACAGCAGTAATGACTTTATGAACTTCTTTACTTGCAAGATTGATAATATTAGAGAAAAAATTATAACCATGCAACTGTCTACTACAGCATCGCGTCAGACAGTGCATTGTAGTGTCCCTGAGGAAAAATTCAATTCATTTACTGCTTTAGGAGAGGAAGAATTGTCTAAAATTGTTAAATCATCAAATCAACAACATGTATGTTAGACCCTATACCGACTAAGCTATTGAAAGAGATGCTTCCAGAGGTCATAGATCCTCTTCTTAATATCGTCAATTCATCTTTATCGCTAGGATACATACCAAAAACTTTTAAGCTAGCTATTATTAAACCTCTACTTGATTAAAAAACCACAACTTGATCCTAGAGAATTAGTCAATCACAGGCCGATCTCAAATATCACTTTTCTGTCAAAAATACTTGAAAAGGCAGTATCATCACAACTATGTTCCTTTTTAGAAAGAAATAGTATCTGTGAGGATTTCCAGTCAGGATTTAGACCGTACCATAGTACTGAGACTGCTCTCATTAGAGTTACTAATGATTTGCTCTTATCATCAGATCGTGGTTGTATCTCTCTATTAGTGTTACTGGATCTTAGTGCTGCATTTGACACTATTGATCACAATATTCTTTTAAATAGACTCGAAAATTATGTTGGCATTAGTGGAATTGCATTGTCATGGTTCAAATCATACTTATCTGACCGTTATCAGTTTGTAGTAGTAAACGAAGAAATGTCATATCGATCACAAGTTCAATATGGAGTACCGCAAGGCTCAGTACTAGGACCGTTGCTTTTCACTCTGTACATGCTACCCTTGGGAGATATCATTAGGAAGCATGGCGTTAGTTTTCACTGTTATGCTGATGATACTCAGGTCTACATTTCTTCGCGCTCTGACAAAACTTACCAATTCACAAAATTAACGGAATGCATAGCTGATATAAAAAATTGGATGACCAGTAATTCCCTACTACTAAATTCAGAAAAAACAGAGATTCTAATTTTTGGACCAAAAACTTCTTCACATAATAACCTAGAATACTGTCTAACACTTGATGGCTGCTCTGTTAAGTCTTCGTCGTCAGTTAAGAACCTGGGTGTGCTCTTCGATACCAATATTTCATTTGAAGGCCATGTTTCTAGCATCTGTAAAATGGCATTGTTCCATCTTAAAAATATATCTAAACTACGACATATGCTCTCAATGAAAAATGCAGAACAGTTAGTTCATGCGTTCATGACCTCAAGGCTAGATTACTGTAACGCTTTACTGGGTGGTTGTTCTGCTCACCTGATAAATAAACTACAGCTCGTACAAAATGCAGCAGCTAGAGTTCTTACTAGAACTAGGAAGTATGACCATATTAGTCCAGCTCTGTCAACACTGCATTGGCTTCCCGTTAAACATCATATAGATTTTAAAATCTTGCTAATTACTTACAAAGCACTAAATGGTTTAGCTCCCCAGTACCTCAGCGAGCTCTTAAAGCATTATAATCCTTCACGTCTATTGTGATCTCAGAATTCAGGCCAGCTGATAATACCTAGAATATCAAAATCAACCGCAGGCGGTAGATCCTTCTCCTGCTTGGCACCTAAACTCTGGAATAATCTTCCTAGCATTGTTCGGGAAGCAGACACACTCTTTCAGTTTAAATCTAGACTAAAAACGCATCTCTTTAACCTGGCATACACATAACACATTATCAATTTATATTTTCAAATAGGCTGCATAAATTAGGTCAGCCGGAACCGGGAACACTTCCTATAACACCAGATATACTTGTTACATCGGAAGAAGAATGGCATCTACGCTAATATTAGTCTTTCAGGTTATCCCGAGGTTTACCGTAGTCAACCGGATCCAGGCCGTATCCAGGTGAGACCAAGGACCTGCACCTTGATACGACCACAACGCAGCCCTGAAGTATCAGCAGAGATTGAGTCAACTAGATCATCCACTGCGAAGGTCTCATCAACACGACAACCAGTAGCGCAGCTCCTCAACAACTTTCCATACCAGCGTGATGAATACGATCCTCAACTTTGAATGTTGCGATCCTATTGGACTTAGGATAGCATCCTGAGTCGTAACAAAGCATTGTTCGCCAGAGGAGAACTGGCCCCCTGACCAAGCTGGTTTCTCCCAAGGTTTTTTCTCCATTTTAACACCTATTTGCCACTTGTTTGCCACCTGATGTCACCTGTTGGAGTTTGGGCTCCTTGCCGTTGTCGCCTTTGGCTTGCTTAGTTGGGGACACTTGACATTTGACTTGACATTTGATATTCAACAGTGCTTTGATCTGCCTGCATTGACACTATTCTTTAAGAGCTGCTGTGCAGCCAAAATAATGTACCAGTTATCAATGTAAAACTGCTTTGACACAATCTACATTGTAAAAAGAGCTATATAAATAAAGGTGACTTGACTTGACTTGACTTTCCATTCTCTCCTGATCTCCGCATTTGAGATCAGGAGGGCATGGAAAACTCCCTGGCTGTTCAGATTTGGATCTGAGCCAGACAGACGGGAGGAGGAAGAAACGAGAGTAATGGATAATCGATTGTAAAAACCATTGCATTGTTATCAATCCTCCAGCTAGTTTAAGGGCGATTTATATCTACCCTCTCCTCTTCTTCTTTCACCTCCCATATATATATATTTACTTTCTACGTGCTCAGGTGCTTCTTTTACAGTTAGGCTGTCGGCTGGCCTTTTTCTAAAGGCCGCCTTCTGGCTTGATAGTGAAAGTGCTTTTAGGCTTAAAAGAACTTTTGATTTCTTCCTTCTTCATGCTTTTAATAAGGAGGGAAAATCTTCGTTCTACGAGCCGCAGGAAGATAAGCTGGGTCTATATTTTTATGTTTATAAAAAGTGTAGACCTTGTTTTTCCTGTATAGCTTTCCTGAGCATGTAGTCAGTAAGGTTAGAAGGGGTTCTTTTGGGCAAAATAACTGTAGCATTAGGTTGGCTAGTTTTCAAAATATGCAGGCCGCTTTATGGCCGCTATTTTGTAGCCTCCTATGTTAGAGTAGCTTCTCAGCTAATACTTTAGTTTGGTTTGAGTTAGCACTCGTCGCTTCATTAGGCATTCATGGCCTAATGGATAGAGTCGGACTTGTAACCCAAAGGTCATGGGTTCGAGTCTCAGGTCCGGCAGGGATTGTCGGTGAGGGGAGTGAATATCCAGCGCTCTCTCCACCCTCAATACCACGACTGAGGTGAGACCCTTGAGCAAGGCACCGTACCCCCAACTGCTCCCCGGGCGCCGCAGCAATGGCTGCCCACTGCTCCGGGTGTGTGTTCACGGTGTGTGTGTTCACTGCTGTGTGTGTGCACTTGGATGGGTTAAATGCAGAGCACAAATTCCGAGTATGGGTCACCATACTTGGCCACATGTCACTTCACTTCAGTTATTTGTGTGCAGGATGGCTTTTCGGCCGCCTGACACTGTTTGCTTGCTGTGCTTTATTTTCTCCTCATATCTGAAGGTTTCAGAATGAAGCCCAAGCTTTGCTTGGCCCAGCAGGTTAGCTAGCAGCTAGGCTTGAGCTAGGTTTAGGTGTTTGTTACATCACCCTTATTATTACTATCCCTGTGAGGTTGTAAAGTTCCTAGTTCTAGCCTCCTCCTTAGGGAGTTGCGTGCCACATGCCCATTTCCCCTTCGATGTGAAAATGTAGGTGCTATGGCTGAGGTTAACAGCTAAGGTTATAGGCTGTTATTAGCCTTCCTGGTGCTGTTTTTCCCAGGTGGTAGGCCCATATCTTCGAGAGTATGCTGCTAGGCCCCACTTTTTAGAACTTTGTCATGCTTATAATGTCTTCACATGAGCCCCTTGAATTATATTCAAGTTTGAGATTACGATGCTAAATATTTTAGTTTTCGTTCTCTAGGGTTCATTACAGATCTCAGATCTGTTCTGTGAAACATTATTACAAAGTATTACAAAGCATTTGCGTTTGCTTTGGGGTTCTAAGCTTTAGCCCTACATACATACAGTGGGTACGGAAAGTATTCAGACCCCCTTAAATTTTTCACTCTTTGTTATATTGCAGCCATTTGCTTAAATCATTTAAGTTCATTTTTTTTCCTCATTAATGTACACACAGCACCCCATATTGACAAAAAAAAACACAGAATTGTTGACATTTTTGCAGATGTATTAAAAAAGAAAAACTGAAATATCACATGGTCCTAAGCAGGGCTTGACATTAACACCCGCCAACCCGCCAAATGCGGGTAGATTTCAGCTGTGGCGGGTAAGACAGCCACTCCCACTAGCCACTTTGGCGGGTTGAATATAATTTCAGTTTACAGCCAAATGATCGTCGAAGACCGTTGTAGCACAAAATTACAATCCAATCACACAATTCGTTATTTACGTGCAATTGAAGGAGGGATAGGCGGATTTGCGCTGAATGACACACAACAAAAGCGCTCTCTCGCGTGCGCTCTCTCTCTCTCTGTTGCGCGCGCGATCATACACGTGCACACAGATGTCTAAATGTCCATCGTGTGGAGTATCTCGCATGAATACAGTGGGTTATGGCTTAAGTGGACGTAAACAGGTGGGTAATAACTGGATATGCGTCAGTTACGTCCATGCATTCATCAGCCCAATTAAATAGGCATACCTTTCTGTCATTAATGTTAATCAAACAACAAAAGATGTTAAATGAATGTAGGCTATATGTTAAACCTACTGTATCTGAAAAAAGATTATTTTTAATGTACTATTGTTTTTGTAATTTGCTTCTTTGTTCTTTTATATAGCCTAACACAAATAACTTATCTCATATTAGCCCATGCTCATATTGTCCACCTCTTGCCCACCTGTACATACCAGCTGATATACAATGTAGTCTTGATTTGGGTGGTCAATCTGCATTTAAAAGTTTGAAAGGGTTTTAAATCTTCTAAATCAAGTAAAATGACTCAAAATAAAGTAATTTAAGCATAACAAAGTCAACTTTACTCATATAAAATGTAATTTACCAACATCAAAATTGTGGCCAGTGAAAATGCTGACTGGCTAGTAACTTTGGAAAACCACTAGCCACAGTGGCTGGTGAGCAAAAAAGTTAATGTCAAGCCCTGGTCCTAAGTATTCAGACCCTTTGCTGTGACACTCATATATTTAACTCAGGTGCTGTCCATTTCTTCTGATCATCCTTGAGATGGTTCTACACCTTCATTTGAGTCCAGCTGTGTTTGATTATACTGATTGGACTTGATTAGGAAAGCCATACACATGTCTATATAAGACCTTACAGCTCACAGTGCATGTCAGAGCAAATGAGAATCATGAGGTCAAAGGAACTGCCTGAAGAGCTCAGAGACAGAATTGTGGCAAGGTACAGATCTGGCCAAGGATACACAAAAAATTCTGCTGCACATAAGGTTCCTAAGAGCACACTGGCCTCCATAATCCTTAAATGGAAGACATTTGGGACGAACAGAACCCTTCCTAGAGCTGGCCGTCCGGCCAAACTGAGCTATCGGGGGAGAAGAGCCTTGGTGAGAGAGGTAAAGAAGAACCCAAAGATCACTGTGGCTGAGCTCCAGAGATGCAGTCGGGAGATGGGAGAAAGTTGTAGAAAGTCAACCATCACTGCAGCCCTCCACCAGTCGGGGCTTTATGGCAGCGTGGCCCGACAGAAGCTTCTCCTCAGCGCAAGACACATGAAAGCCCGCATGGAGTTTGCCAAGATGGTGAGAAATAAGATTCTCTGGTCTGATGAGACCAAGCTAGAACTTTTTGGCCTTATTTCTAAGCTGTATGTGTGGAGAAAACCAGGCACTGCTCATCACCTGTCCAATACAGTCCCAACAGTGAAGCATGGTGGTGGCAGCATCATGCTGTGGGGGTGTTTTTCAGCTGCAGGGACAAGACGACTGGTTGCAATTGAGGGAAAGATGAATGTGGCCAAGTACAGGGATATCCTGGACGAAAACCTTCTTCAGAGTGCTCAGGACCTCAGACTGGGCCGAAGGTTTACCTTCCAACAAGACAATGACCCTAAGCACACAGCTAAAATAAAGAAGGAGTGGCTTCACAACAACTCTGTGACTGTTCTTGAATGGCCCAGCCAGAGCCCTGACTTAAACCCAATTGAGCATCTCTGTCCACCAACGTTTACCATCCAACCTGACAGAACTGGAGCGCATCTGCAAGGAGGAATGGTAGAGGATCCCCAAATCCAGGTGTAAAAAACTTGTTGCATCTTTCCCAAAAAAACTCATGGCTGTATTAGATCAAAAGGGTGCTTCTACTAAATACTGAGCAAAGGGTCTGAATACTTAGGACCATGTGATATTTCAGTTTTTCTTTTTTAATAAATCTGCAAAAATGTCAACAATTCTGTGTTTTTCTGTCAATATGGGGTGCTGTGTGTACATTAATGAGGAAAAAATGAACTTAAATGATTTTAGCAAATGGCTGCAATATAACAAAGAGTGAAAAATTTAAGGGGGTCTGAATACTTTCCGTACCCACTGTATGTGAGCTTACTCTAGTGCTGCCACAGGTTAATGCCTGTTTCTGTGATAGCAGGCTGTGATTAGCCTCTATCTATGAACGTGGTGTTTTGTTGTACTCCCCGGTTAGGGTTTGTGTTTCACTGAGTACATCACCTGTTGGATTGCACACTCAGGTTGAGTGTAGAGAATCTTATTCTGGTTAGAATAGTATGATCTTTGTTAGCTCCCAGTCGATCATGACCACAGCAGCTGTTTTGCATTTGCTGTTAGATTGTTGGCTCTTTATTGTAGCCTCTTTCTTAATACAGCTTGTTTTTTGGGCGCTGTTGGTTTACGGTCACGAGTTTGCTCACATATTTTTGCACTGCCTCAGGCTTATGCTCACGTTGTTTGAGGTGGTAGGCCTTGTAGGCCTTCCTTAGACTGTGATAGCATATTTATGTGTACTGAGTACATTGCCTGTTGGAATGTATAGGCTTAAGCTCAGGTTGTGTAGCTAGTTACCAACAGTTATCGTGTGGGGTCTAGAGCTGGTCCCCTTTGAGCTTGGGCCCTGTTATGACCACAGGCTGGCGCCACATGGTGCTAAAAGTAACAGGCCTTGCCAGGCCTCCTTTGTAGCCTCTGTGTTGGCCCAGCTGGATTGGTTATATCTAGACTCATTCCATGGTTGAGTCGTGTCTTATGACTCACACCGCTATCGGCCACGCCCACCTCCATGAATAGGCCCTAGGTCAGGCCTCTCGTTGAGTTTGGTGGCGTAGTGTGTACTTCTCCTATCTAAGGGTTTCTCGAGTACTTGGCCTGCTGGCTGGCTTTAGTCATGAAGCTACCACTGGTTGATGCCGTGTGTTCATGGAGGTTGTAGGCCCCCATCAGGGCCTCCTTTCAGTCTGCATGCTGGCACAGCTTTGTGTGGGTTTCTCTGTGACTCATCACCATGGATGAGTCGTGATTGCCATGCTGACGCTGCGTGTTTTTACGAGTTGTAGGCTTTCGCAGGCTTCCTAGGTATCATGCTGGAGTTTGGCTTTATACTCCTTTCGCTTAGAGAGTAAAAGGTGCTTTTGCTGAGTACACTGCTGAGTGGCCTGCCTCTCGGGGTGAGCTCCTGTATTAAAACCAACTGTTTGTCTGGTTTTATGCACTTGCTTCCTTGAGCTTGGTTTCCTTTAGCACTGCCTCATGCTTATGCTCATGTTGTTTTTGAGGTAACAGGCCTTCCAGGCCTTCCTTAGACCATGTTTTCATATTATACTTTGCCTGTTGGAATGTGTTCACCTAGGCTCAGATTGTGTAAGCTAGTTACCCTCAGTAAACTTTAGGGTTCAGTGCTGGTCCCTTTTTGAGCTCGGGTTCTGTTTATGACCTCTGGCGCCACCTGGTGCTAAAAGTAGTAAGCTTTACCAGGCTTCCTTTATAGCTTCTGTGTCGGCCCAGCTGGGTTGGTTGTATCTAGACTCATTCCATGGTTGAGTCGTGCCTTATGACTCACGCCGCCATTGGCCACGCCCACCTCCGTGTTTTAGGCCCTGTCAGGCCTCTCGTTGAGTTCCGTGGCATAGTTTGTACTTCTCCTAACGGGGGTTTTCCGAGTATTTGGCCAGCTGGCTGGCTTTAGTCATGAAGCTGGTTGATGCCATGTGTTCATGGAGGTTGTAGGCCCCATTAGGGCCTCCTTTCAGTCTGTGTGTTGGCACACCTTTGTGTGAGCTTCTATGTGACTCATCACCATAGATGAGTCATGATTGCCACTGGCTGACACCGCATGTTTACGAGTTTTAGGCTTCCATAGGCCTCCTAGGTATCATGCTGGAGTTTGGCTTCGTACTCCTCTCGCTTAGAGAGTAAAAGGTGCTTTTACTGAGTAAATCTCTAAAGTGGCTTGCCTCTCGAGGTGAGCTCTTGTACTAAAACCAACCTTTTGTCTGGTTTTATGCATTTGCTTCCTTGAGCTTGGTTTCCTTTAGCTCTAGTCAAGCTAAATAGCTACCCTGTCTGTTACTCGGTTCTATTTTGCTCCTAGAACTTTAGTGGCCACTAGCTGACGCCGCGTGCGACGGGTAGGCTTTAAGGGCCTCCTTTGGGAGCATGCTGGCTTTTTCCCTTTGAGTTTTATTTTACTGTAACAGTAAAAGGGTCTTGTGTCGCTGGCTGGCCAGGGTTCGGGCTGGCTAATGACCTCCCTTTGTAGTCGGTCCATCTAGCCTGAACCTCGATAACACTGCCACGAGCTGATGCCACGTGTCTGCTGAGGTTATAGGCCCATGGAGCCTTCTTTAGCACGTGATGGCATACGTTGTACTCCTCTTGCTTAAAGAGTAGAAGGGTGCTTTTACAGAGTACTCTGCTTGTCGGATTGTGTTGGGTGGGCTGTTTTGTGGGCACTCACAGCTACCTAATTACTTGGTTGGTCATGCGCTCAGCATGCTATGTTTTCAGTTGAATGGCCTTATGGGCCATCCTGAATACCACCATGTGTGTTGGGTTCATGTTGTGATATTAGTTCATTGTAAGAACTCTTAGTTATGTTGTAGGCCCCTTCTGGTCGGCCTACAGTATGCCTGCAGTATGGTCTTTCCGCTAGGTTGAGCTTTGTACTTCCCTTTGGGTTGACTGCGGAATTGTGCTTAGCTTCCTAAGCTGGTCATTGGTTGTAGACTTCTGTGAAGTCTCCCGTTCAGACTGGCCCCAGGCTGGTTTGTGCTCCCCTGTACCAGGATTTTTCTAGCGCACAGCCTCCTCAGCACTTTATTCAGAAGCTGAGTAGATCCTAGGATGAGTGGTCTTACTCCCTTCAATACGAGGGTTTATAGCGCTCAGCTGAGTTCCGCTCTCCAGGATGCCCGTCTCTGCATGTGGGTTTGAGTTGCTTACTGCCTTTTTGCAGTCGCTCTTACCTGCTCTCCTCTTTTGGAGTTTGTGCCTTGGAGATTCTGTATGTCAGACAGGGTTGGCCCAGGTAGGTAGGTAGGTCTAAATCGGAGTGATCACTTATATCTGTAACAATTGAGTAAACGGAGTGAAGATCCATCTGCAGCTTTTATTGAAGTCAACTTCACAGACAAAATAACAGCAAGGATGAACCAGTGGCAGAAACAGTGACAGGCAGTGATCTGGATAGGCAGAAAACAATCAGAGTCCCAAGGCAGGCAGAGATCAGGGAAGGCAGCAAACAAACACAATCCAGAAACAGGCAAGGGTCAAGGCAGGCAGCAGAGAATCAGAAATGAGTAACAATCCAAGGTCCAGAATCCAGGGGAAATGCTCAAGACTGTGCTAAATGTCAGACTGTGCTAAACAAGACTTTGCATGGAGGTGTGGGTGCAAGTATCTTTTATGTGTGTGTGTGTGTGTGTGTGTGTGTGTGTGTGTGTGTGTGTGTGTGTGTGTGTGTGTGTGTGTGTGTGTGTGTGTGTGTGTGTGTGTGAGTGAATGATTGTATAATGGGTAGCAGGTGCAGGGTGATCAGTCCAAAGCATGAGGGTAGATGGGAAATGGAGTCCAAATGATGTGTGTAGTCCAGGATGGAGTGCCCTCTGGTGGCAATGACGGGCACTCTCACTGGTAATTGTGACAATATCAATGTTATATATTTCGTCATATCGTCCAGCCCTAAAACTTGTATAGTTTTTGTCAGTGTTATTAACACCCAATTATGCAGAATATTAGATTACAAATATTTAATTGATGAGTTGTCAACAAAATATATAACAATGCAATATATAGGGTATAATTTTACCACAAAATCCAACATTTTGACACAAAATGATAACTGCAAAACACGTTTCTTCGCCTGGAGTCCAGCTGTTTCTGTGAATTGCAGCAACCTATTTGCTTCTTTTTTCTGTAGCTTTCAGCAGTCTGTAAAAATATACCTCAGATTTTCTGTCAAAGCTATTCGTACAGTCAGTCACAAAGCTCTTTCCCGTTTTCGATGCGTTTTTTGTGTTTTTCGCGACATTCAAACCAAAGCTGCCACTCAGTAGGCATAACCACAGTCATAGTGGTCGACGGTGATGTCACGTGCATACCCTCTATATTGTGATAAATGCTGTGTCGATTAGCATTACATTATAAATACACATTATTCTTATGTAAATACCCAAGAAGGTGGCTTGAAGAACAGTATAAAAGAAACAGACATTACATGCATGTTTAGAGCTCCGTAATACTCACTGTGGCAAGGGGGGCGTGGTTCAGCGAACGCTGCAGCGGGGGAGAGCGTCAGGAGATGCATGGTGGATTAGCGGGTTAAGCGCAAATAACAAACACCTGTCTCTCGTTACAGTAATTGGCGTGGAGAGAGTATTTAACTCTAAAAAATGCACTGGAAGGGAGTGCGAGTGTGCAGGCGGGAGAGACTGAACCGGGACCACTGGGTACTGCTTCAGGGGAACAGAGTGAAATCGAGAGAATTATTCTCTCGGAGCGCGATGATTTTCCCCTGGAGCAGTCTCAGGATGAGACGCTAAAACGCGCATTTGAACAGGTCAGGACCATCGACGGTCAGCCTCTCCATCCTGGACAGCCGCTTACCTATCCATATTTTGCAATAATTAAAGATAGGTTGTATCGAGTGACCCAAGACGCTCAGAATAAAGAAGATACAACACAGTTATTAGTTCCTAGGAGCCGCCAGGAAATGCTTTTTTAGGTGGCTCATTCTAATCCAATGGCTGGTCATTTAGGACAGGGAACGACACTAAATCGCCTCATGACCCGATTTTTTTGGCCGGGCATTCACGAGAATGTGCGCAGGTGGTGCGCGGCTTGTCGTGAATGTCAGTTGGTAAACCCACCGGCCACCCCAAAAACGCCTTTGCGCCCCCTCCCATTAATGCAGGTCCCCTTCGAGAGAATAGGCATGGACCTCATCGGGCCATTAGAGCGATCAGCAAGAGGACATCGTTTTGCATTAGTCATTGTGGATTATGCCACACGATATCCAGAAGCAGTGGCTCTCCGCAACATTTCCGCTAAGAGTGTTGCTGACGCACTGTTTTCTTTAATCTCCCGAGTGGGGATTCCTAAGGAAATCCTCACTGATCAGGGCACGGCGTTTATGTCACGGACGTTACGTGAACTTTACGAATTATTGGGCATTAAATTGATTCGGACCAGCGTCTTTCACCCACAAACGGATGGGCTGGTCGAACGTTTTAATCGCACGGTTAAGACAATGATTCGTAAATTCGTTCAGGAAGACGCCAAAAATTTGGATAGATGGTTGGAACCCCTGTTGTTCGCTGTGCGAGAGGTCCCGCAAGCCTCCATGGGGTTTTCCCCCTTCGAGTTGCTCTATGGTCGCCAGCCCAGGGGCGTGCTGGACGTCATAAGAGAGACTTGGGAGGACGGACCTTCTCAGTCTAAAAACGAAATTCAGTTTGTGATGGACCTGAGAACAAAACTCCACACTTTGGGGCGGCTCTCTATGGAGAATTTGTTACAGGCTCAGGACAAACAGAGCCGGCTGTATAACAGGGGAACCAATCTGCGTAAATTTGCACCGGGAGATAAAGTGCTTGTATTACTCCCAACGTCAAGTTCAAAATTACTTGCAAAGTGGCAAGGACCGTTTGAGGTCACACGGCAAGTTGGAGAGCTCGATTATGAGGTAATAC
This sequence comes from Megalobrama amblycephala, assembly GCF_018812025.1. Lineage (NCBI taxonomy): Eukaryota > Metazoa > Chordata > Actinopteri > Cypriniformes > Xenocyprididae > Megalobrama > Megalobrama amblycephala. The sequence goes on from NC_063054.1 coordinate 30,175,337, forward strand.
GCTGTAACGTCTGGACCAATCAGCCACACAATTATTCATTGTATTTAATGAATTACCCATAAACTCACTCTCACTATCAAAGTTCTCTGAACTCATCCCCCTAAAACTGTAACCAGCATCCCAATGTTGCTAGCACACAGGCCAACCTAGGTGTCCTGTTACAGTTATATGGTACTTTTATGATCCAGAAGAATTCTGGAGAGACTAGTGACTCATTCTTCCTGAGAAGGACAAATAAACTCTCTTAATCCTATGTATTCTCTATATAACCACTTGGGAAATGTATAAAATGTATAAAAAATCCAATTTTCCCATCTCATGACTTTCCTTTTATAGGCTTTATTATATGTATTAATTCTCTCTTTTGAACTATTTTGGTATTAATGTTACATAGTTGTAAATGTATAGTTAACTGAGATCACATTGGCAGCATGTTTGGTATCTACGGACTCCAACTTTAATTTCCTATTTGGTAATTTATGTTACATGTTACTAACTCTGTGACATGTTAGAATTATAGGAAGCTAGAAGGTTATTCTCTCATTCATCCAATCCAGTGTCTTATGCTAATATCTTGCTACAGAACAAAGACTCGTAAAACTTCCCTCTGAAAGGGGAACTCCTTATTGGCTCAGACACCTCAAGAGGGTGTGACATCTTCACCCCTTATATTCACTGATCACAAGGAACCCCCTCTCTTCCTGCTCGTCCTCTTCTTCTTTTTTTTTACTGACAAATGCTGATGTCAAGATGATGCTGTAAGAAGCTAGAAGCTTCTAAGGAACCCCAAGCTTGTGCCAGGCCTCGGCCTAGACCTTCCATTCACCAAAGATCCTCTGAATCCAACTGGTTCTCTTTCATCAAAACAATATCAGCAAAGATTCAACAGAAACCTCCACAAATTGCATCAGGACAGTTTTAATTCAACTTGGAGAGACATGCAAGTATCAAACTTAGTCTCATTATCGGATACATTGAGTATCCTTACCCCTTTTAAAGAGGGGCCTGTTAAAACTAAACTGATGGTTTGCTCAAGGCTGTTGATCTGCTGAAATGTCCAACAATGCTGTAACCTCTTGCTTCCTGTACTCTGCTTTAGCTCTCTCTCTCTCTCTCTCTCTCTTGGTAAACTGTATGCATGTATGTGTGTGAATGTTAGAGTAGTTTAAGTGTTTAGTCTAGTTAATAAAGTCTTGTTCATGTCACACGTAAGGTTGTCCGTGTTTTGCTCTCATATACGGGAGTCCCTATTCATGTCGGTCCTGACTACAGGCTTTTAGAAGAATAAGATTGTTATTTCCCATAACCTGGAAATGAACATTTCTTAGAATTAATAAACAATTAACACTGTGTGTTCATTGAACAACAGGTTAATTGATTGTAATATTAATTTTATTACATTAAGTTAATTTTATTAACTGATTAAAATATTAATAATTAATTATAACTAGTTATGATTAATTATTCATATTTATTTTGAGCTAATTTGCTACAACGCTCAGATAGGAGAGGAGCACGTCAGATTTACTTTTAATAGACATTTAGTTAACACAATAAAACCATGCACATTTTAATGCTAGTAAAAGAGTGAAGACAAGGAAATGATATACACCCACATTTCTCATAGCCATGGTGCCTTCATCTGTGCCCAAGTACAGGTCTCTGCAAGACAGTAATAGGAGTTACCAGATCAGTGTGCGAGGCCATAAACAGAGGGGCGTTTTTGAGAGCATTACCTGATTTGCCCATGTTAGAGTGTGGGTAGGGTTTAGGGGTGGGGTCAGGTGAAGGGGTTCATTTTCATTGCATGATTTATAAACAACCACCAGTTTGAAAACATCCACAAATTCAGAAACATCCACTTTTGTTCCGCAGAGACATTCGGTGCATTCCAAATGGGATATATCCGAAGGGCACCTTGGAGTGAAAACAATCATGGCCGCCATATTGAAGGGTCGTTCCAAACTGAAGTGCTCAAAACTGGCCACTTCAAAGGGCCTTCGGAATGAAGGATTTCGAAGGGTACAACTGATGGACACTTCGGGCCCCCATGATCCTTTGCACAAGGAAAGTTGTTTGATGTTACAGAATGGGTACAGGAGGCTTGGAGTTTGATTTTACCAATAAATGTATGTATAGTATTTTTCTATACTACTGCAATATTTATACAAGTTAGTTTTGGTACATTATTATTGTCAAAATGACATTGTACTTCAACAAAAATACTTTACAGCTCCCTTTATCAGTCCATTCAAATTTTTTAAATACATAGACACAACATACATTATATTTAACATAAACGACTGGCAGTAGCTTATAATGTTACAACAGTAAATGAATGCATATTAATACAAAGAGTTAAACCAGGGGGGAAAAAGATGAAGGCGCCTTCTTGATTGTTTTGTTAAGATGATGCTGAAGTGCATTACAAAAAAAAAATAGTTCCCATTCGTGGGAACTATCGACGCTGCGTGAAACGCATTGGGAACCTTCTGCATGATATCGTCATTGAAGCACTCCTGTATCCAACCAATCGTGTAACGAGACGTCAGAGGCGGGTGACGTCACGGACCAGGAAACTATAAAGCATGCCCGGATGCAGAGAACGCTAGCTTCTGTTATCTTCAGCAAGCACTCTATGTTATCCCGTGTGTCTTATTTATTGTTGTCTGTCCATATATATATTTTTGGTCTCACTCTTCGTCTGAGGACAAGAGTTGCAGCAACAAGTGTGTGTGTGTCTAAGATCGCTGTTGTGCGTCTTATTGTTTGTCACTATCTCTCTCTTTGTCTGAGGACAAGAGCTTCAGTATAAACATACATACATACACACTCATAAGACACAAATATAAAAGAAATGGCGGATGAAAGCAGCAAGCGATTCAGGAAGTGTGTCCATCCCTGTACTCGCTTTATCCCTGACGGGGATACACACGATATGCGTGTTATTTGCCTGGGGGTTGAGCACGCGCAGGCAGCTCTCGAGGGAGCTGTCTGCGTGCATTGCGAAAGGCTCACCCTCAGAGTGCTGCGATCTCGCCGGGCACTCTTTGATAAAGAGGTGTCTAGATCTTGGAATAGACCGGTCCAACACAGAGTGTTCAGCCCCCAGACCTCGGTCTATAGCAACATTGTGGGGCTGAAACAGTGTGGCTATGCGGCGATGCCCCGGGTTGAAGAGACGCTCGCGGGCTATCTCTCACCCGAGTCGGCGTCGTCCCTAAAAGCACCGACGTTGCCCACCAAGCCCCTTAAGACTACATCTAACTTGGTGGGCAAAGCTTATGCGGCAGCAGGGCAGGCAGCAGCGTGTCTTCATACCATGGCGCTGCTGCAAGCTTATCAAGCTGAAGTGCTGGGGGAAATTGATACCAGCGGGGAGGCCACATTTGAGTGCATCCAGGAACTGCGCATGGCGACAGACCTGGCTCTCCGTGCCACCAAGGAGACGGCTAAAGAAGTGGGCCGTTCTATGGCAGCCCTGGTGGCCACGGAGAGGCACTTGTGGCTGAACCTCTCTGACATAAGGGACAGAGATAAGTCTGCCCTTATGGACGCGCCGCTGTCTCCTGCAGGCCTCTTCGGTGACGCAGTCACAACTGTCGTCGAGAGGTTCCAGGAGACCAAGAAACAGTCTGCGGCGTTTCAGAGGTTCCTCCCCCGCCGGTCTAAAATCCCTGCCGAGACTGTTGAGCGGGAGCAGTCTCGGCCCGCAACGAGCTCCTCAGCGCACCACAGAGCGCAGCAAAAAATTAGTGTGGCCGCCCGTGCTCCCCCACGTAGATTCTGGGGACAGGGGCGGGCTGCACAGAAGCCTTCTCAGCCCAAGACAGACCTGCGGGCTGTTATTGTGGCGCGGAAGGCTTCTAAAAAGCGGTCCTGATATCTGTGGATCAGGACCCAGGAGGGCGGCCCCCATCTGGAGGAAGCGTGGTGTTGAAACACCTGGCCCCCGCTTCCATCCAGCGCCCTCCGGGGACCACGCTATCTTCACCATCCAGTGTGCGTCGGGTCCCCACCAATCCTCTGAGGAGGGTTGGCCTGCACTTGATTCGGCTGACATCTGCCGGCACGCCGTTTCAGAGCGCCGAGCCAAGTGCTCAAAAAACACCAGAGGCCAGTCTCGAGAGACTGGTTCCCTTAGTAGATTTTCTGGAAGAATGGAAAACTCTACCGAATATATCAAATTGGGTGCTGCTCATGATAGAAAAGGGGTACAGAATTCAGTTCGGGTCTCGCCCGCCCAGGTTCAATGGGGTCCTTCCCACAGTGGTGACCCCCGAGCAGTCTCTGGTTATGGAACAGGAAGTTATGACACTTTTGCAAAAAGGAGCTATAGAAAGGGTTCCTCCTCCCAGCAAGCTGTCAGGCTTTTACAGCCGCTACTTCATAGTTCCAAAGAAGGATGGGGGACTTCGTCCTATCATAGATTTACGGGTGTTAAATCGGTCTGTACAAAAACTGAAATTCAAGATGCTTACACTCAAACAGATCATTCCCCAAATCAGGTCCGAGGACTGGTTTGTGACGATAGACTTGAAAGATGCATACTTTCATGTGTCCATCCATCCTTCTCATTGGAAGTTCCTCAGGTTTGCTTTCGGGGGCGAAGCTTACCAGTACAAGGTTCTTCCGTTTGGCCTATCATTATCACCCCGCGCATTCACGAAGTGCGTGGATGCAGCCCTGGCTCCTTTGAGACTCCAGGGCATTCGCATACTGAATTACATCGACGATTGGTTGATTCTAGCTCGCTCAGAGCAACAAGCAGTTCAACATCGAGATGTTGTTCTGTCTCACATGAAAAGGCTTGGGCTGAGGCTCAATGCCAAGAAGAGTGTGCTGATACCGGCTCAGACCACCAATTATCTAGGTGTTATGTGGGAATCCACAACAATACGGGCACGTCTGACTCCTGCCCGTGTGAGCTCTGTTCTGTCAGCCGTAAAAGGGGTGAAGTTAGGCCAGTATCTCACTGTGAAACAATTTCAGAAACTGTTGGGTCTAGTGGCAGCTGCGTCCAACATAATTCCTTTTGGCCTCCTGCATATGAGACCCCTACAGTGGTGGCTCAGGACCAGGGGGTTTTCCCCGAGGGGGAACCCTTTTCGAATGATCAAAGTCACACGGCGATGCCTTCGTGCTCTAGCCGTGTGGAAAGACCCCTGGTTCCTGTCCCAGGGTCCCGCGTTGGGAGCCTCTGGTCGTCACGCAATGCTTACGACAGACGCTTCCCTCACGGGCTGGGGAGCGATCATGAGCGGTCGCTCAGCTCAGGGTCTTTGGGAGGACCATCAACTCTCCTGGCATATAAATCGGCTGGAGATGATGGCGGTGTTTCTAACACTAAAACACTTTCTCCCAGACCTGAGAGACCATCATGTGCTGGTCCGCACAGACAATATGTCAGTGGTCTCTTATATAAACCATCAGGGGGGTCTACGGTCTCGCCAACTAAATTACTTGGCCCGTCGGATCCTCCTGTGGTCTCAGGGGAAACTGCTTTCGTTGAAGGCAGCCTATATCCCCGGGAGTCAGAATGTGGGGGCAGACGCCCTGTCGAGGCAGGGGCCGAGGCCCGGGGAGTGGAGACTCCATCCAGAAGTGGTGGATCTCATTTGGAAAAACTTTGGTCAGGCACAAGTAGACCTGTTTGCTTCGGGAGAGTCAACCCAGTGTCCGCTCTGGTACTCCCTCACGCATCCAGCACCCCTGGGTCTGGATGCCATGGTACAGACGTGGCCGAGGCTACGTCTGTACGCATTTCCCCCATTCGCTCTGCTCCCACGAGTCCTGGAGAAAGTACGCCAGGAAGGGGTCAGCCTGATACTGGTGGCCCCATACTGGCCGACCCGAATATGGTTCTCGGACTTGGTGTCCATTATAGACGGCGCTCCGATGGAGCTCCCCTTGAGACGGGATCTTCTATCTCAGGCGGGCGGCGCGATAATACATCCCCGCCCAGAACTATGGAAACTATGGGCCTGGCCTCTGAGGGGGACAGGTTCATAGAGGCTGGTCTCTCATCTGAGGTTGTTGAGACCATACTTAGCTCCAGGGCTCCCTCCACGAGGAAGCTTTACTCTTATAAGTGGAATTTATTCTCTACCTGGTGTAGACAACATGAAACGGACCCTGTCCGTGCTCCTATTAGCTTTGTGCTATCTTTTCTCCAAGAAAAATTCTCGGAGGGCTTATCCTATTCAACCTTGAAGGTTTATGTTGCGGCTATATCAGCCTATCATGTTGGGGGGATTCCTCGGTCGGTCGAGACCCCTCGTGTCACGCTTCCTCCGTGGTACACTGACGCTGAGGCCTCCAGTGCGCACAAGGACCCCGGTCTGGGACTTATCAGTGGTTCTACGTGGGTTAGCTGAGGCTCCCTTTGAACCACTGGAGGAGGTGTCTGTAAAGTTTCTGACTTTAAAGACGATATTTTTACTTGCTATTACTTCTCTAAAAAGAATTGGAGATCTTCAGGCCCTTTCAGTGGCCCCCTCATATCTGGAGTTCGCTCCTGGAATGGTGAGAGCATTTCTTCATGCTAGACCTGGCTATGTGCCGAAGGTCCCCACCAATGTCCCGGGTCCCATTGTGCTTCAAGCTTTTCATCCTCCTCCGTTTATATCTTCAGATCAGGAAAAACTAAATCTGCTTTGCCCAGTGAGGGCTTTGGACGCTTATGTCCACAGAGCTGCCCTGTGGCGTAAAACAGAGCAATTGTTTGTCTGTTACGGTTCTCCTAATAAGGGTGGACCGGCGTCCAAGCAGAGGATGAGCAAGTGGGTGGTTGAGGCCATCTCACTTGCATATAAAGCGGTCGGACAGTCCTCTCCCTTTAACGTCCGCGCTCATTCCACAAGGGGTATGGCGGCATCGAAAGCTTTGATGTCTGGCGTCTCTATGAGTGACGTTTGTGATGCAGCTGGATGGTCAAACCAGCACACATTTATCAAATATTATAACCTTGATGTGGGCTCCACTCCGGGGTCCTCCGTACTGTCGAGCTAACATAGCAAGCATTTGAAGTACGGCACAGTTGGGATTGCGTTCCCAATGCGTTTCACGCAGCGTCGATAGTTCCCACGAAAGGGAACGTCTCGGGTTACGGATGTAACCCTGGTTCCCTGAGTAAGGGAACGAGACGCTGTGTCTCTCGCCGTACCCCTGCATGCTTGCGAGTGCTTGCTTCAGATTTTCCACAGAAGCTAGCGTTCTCTGCATCCGGGCATGCTTTATAGTTTCCTGGTCCGTGACGTCACCCGCCTCTGACGTCTCGTTACACGATTGGTTGGATACAGGAGTGCTTCAATGACGATATCACGCAGAAGGTTCCCAATGCGTTTCACGCAGCGTCTCGTTCCCTTACTCAGGGAACCAGGGTTACATCCGTAACCCGAGATGTTTTTTTGACCCCTACAACCTTCATCCCTTCGAAGCTCTCACTCCGAAGGGTAAACCCTTTGAAGGGATTAGGGTGTAAGACTGATGCTGGAAGGCTACAAGAGAAGGCTACTCTTTGAGAAAACAAAGGAAATTAACATTTGAACTCTCTCTTGCAAAATTAGCATCCCCATACGAGACGCAATCACGCTGAGGCGATCACACCTCAGCATTGCCTTAATCTACATTTCCTTTCCTTCCCCCATCTCTTCTCTCTACATGCAGAGATGACCTGAAATTCACCCAAAATCTATACGGTTTAATGTGAACAGTTATCACACAACACTATACATGTTTGGTATCATTTGAAATGTCTCAGTGCGACTGGTACAAGGGTCTCATTCCCACAGAAGTAAACCAGAAAGGTTTTAAGATTTGAGAGATATGTTGCTCTCTGTAATGGTTGTGTCCACCTTCACAAGGTCTTTCATACAAATGGCCTTCTGTCCCCAAAAGGTGTAAACTACTCAGTCTAGGACCCTGATTAATGCAAATTCCCATTGTGAACTCATGTTTTCATTTGAAAGAAGTTTCTGTCTTGGTCTGAGTATTTAAAGAGATGTTGCAGGAGGCTCAGGGGTGATTCTGTAATCAGATCAGCCCACATTGCTGAGTGTCCAGGACACTCAGCAATGTGTATTTTTCTAATATCAGGTATGCATCTTTTTACTCTTTTTCTGAGCATTTGATGTTTTGTATTGATCATCTTTGAATTGATTATGTAATTGGCATGATATATTTACCTGACTAATAAATTGTTACATTTGGCTTTATTCTGACTTACTTTTAAATTATTGACTTCAGTAGATTACGATGTATCCGTTGTTACCGCAAATCTACGACCAGGGTTAAGTACATACTAGATCTCGGATAACTATATAGGGCCAGATAAATTTCTATCGATGGGTGACATTTCCTCATAGTACTGGTCATAACCCCTGATTATTATAGGAGCTTTAACTAAGTTGTTATATAGGCGATTGTATGGGGCTACATGGGCACCTTTTAACAATAGCAAGCGTGGGCAGCATTGTTAAATTGCTTTAGCCATAACCTCTGGTTATTGATCAGACTGGCGAGTTTATGACCGTGGGCCCGCATAACCCTGTGCGACTCTGAGAACTGAATGAACAAGTACAATAAGAGTAAAGAGTTAAATGGAATAATCAAATGTCTAGATAAATAATCATATAAATAGTCAATAATCAATTGGCATTCTAACCTAAATTCGAGGTCATAATAAAATGGAGTCAGATAATAGTTTAATTGGAATTAAACTACTTTGTCACACTGAAAAGCCCGAACGCGCAAGAAACCTTCCCCATCCTGTGGAAAACCACCGTTGGGCCGATTGGGCGGGCCTTACAAGGGCATAGAGATGAGCCCTTCTGAATGGAATGCAGGGCTCATACTCATCTGTGCTGATCTGCGTCTTGAGCAGATGACGTTACTCTAGGGAAGCGTGGCCAGGCCCGCTGAACACGCCCCATGTCAAAATAGTGCCATGAAGTGAAACCAAAGGCTATAGAACACTTAAAAGCGCCATCGAACGTTTTTTATAAGATGTAATATAAGTCTAAGGTGTCCCCTGAATGTGTCTGTGAAGTTTCAGCTCAAAATACCTGTGGCGACCAGGGCGGGCGAGAGCCGTGAGGGAATGGCGCGAGGCCGGTGGCGCGAGTGTTAATGAGCTTCACCTGGGAGGCGCACCGGCCTTGAGTCCCTCACGGAGGAGCTCCGGGAGCATAAAAGGAGGAGCGACTACAGTGAAGGATGAGAGAGGACCAGGCCTGGACTTTATTTTATGTTTCATTATGTTTGTGTGGCCGGCAGACGTCCGCGAGGGTCTGCCGGCATTACTTTCGTTTTGTTCTTTGTTTATTTTGAATTAAACTTTTGTTGAATGTTCGCCGGTTCCCGCCTCCTTCTTCCCACATTTACGAACTACGTTACAATACCCCGTAGATTTTTTTAATTATTTTTTTTAACTGCCTATTTTAAGGCATAATTAGAAATGCGCAGATTCATGCTGCGGCCCCTTTAAAATCTCGTGCTCTCCGCCCACGGAGCTTGCGCTTGCCTTGAACAGCATAAACAAAGTTCACACAGCTAATATAACCCTCAAAATGGATCTTTACAAAGTGTTCGTCATGCATGATGCATGCATACATCGGATGATGTGAGTATTGTATTTATTTGGATGTTTACATTTGATTCTGAATGATTTTGAGGCTATGCTCCCTGGCTAACGGCTAATGCTACATTGTTGGAGAGATTTATAAAGAATGAAATTGTGTTTATGAATTATACAGACTGCAAGTGTTTAAAAATTAAAATAGTGACGGCTCTTGTCTCCATGAATACAGTAAGAAACCACATTTAACAGTACATTAGCAACATGCTAACAAAACATTTAGAAAGACAGTTTACAAATATCACTAAAAATATCATGATATCATGGATCATGTCAGTTATTATTGCTCCATCTGCCATTTTTCGCTGTTGTTCTTGCTTGCTTACCTAGTCTGATGATTCAGCTGTGCAGCTCCAGACGTTAATACTGGCTTGTGTAATGCCGTGAACATGGGCTGGCATATGCAAATATTGGGGGCGTACACCCCGACTGTTACGTAACAGTCGGTGTTATGTTGAGATTTGCCTGTTCTTCGGAGGTCTTTTAAACAAATGAGATTTATACAAGAAGGAGGAAACAATGGAGTTTGAGACTCACTGTATGTCATTTCCATGTACTGAACTCTTGTTATTCAACTATGCATAGATAAATTCAATTTTTAATTCTAGGGCACCTTTAAGGTGCTTCCCAATTTGCGTACTCATGCACTATTCTATGACGTTTTTAAGTATAAATAGTGCAAGTTGTATGTTCACACAGAAAATTCCAAAAAGAAAAAGTACACTTTAAATACCCGGATGATGCACTAAATTAACGGAAAAAATTAAGTGTGGAATGCTGGACACTTCATGCACTCAACTGTTGCAGCTTTAGTTACATAGCGGAGGGGGATGGGGTATCAGACTCTGTTGTTAAAGTCCCGAAAGTTGCAAACGACTTTTCTCCAGTGTTGTGACGTATTTCCAAGTGAAACAGAATATTGAATAGAGGGCAGGGTTTTACCCAGAGATTGTATACTATAGGGAGATAAGAGAGTCTGTATCTCTTACCATTGGAGAAAGCATAACAGCTAACTTAAAGGGATAGTTCACCCAAAAATGAAAATTCTGTCAGTAATTACTCACCCTCATGTTGATACAACCATGTAAGTCTTTCTTTCGTCTTCGGATCACAAATTAATATTTTTGTGATTAAATATGAGCGGTGGAATACTCCTCCATTGGCTTTAAGGGGGCCCAAACTTGTCCGTCCAGAAAGTCAGTGAAGAAAATGTTTAAATAGTCCATGCCACTACAGTGGCTCAACCGTATGTTTCTCAAGCGACGATAATACTTTTCGTGCGAAAAAAACAAACAAAAGAACGACTTTATTCAACTATTCATTTTCTCTCTTGTAGGCCTCTGACGTTAGTTCACGAGAGCTCCATGACGCATGCGCGAGAACTAAACTGACGACGGTCTTCTTCTACTACTACTTGTTACTGGCTGCTCACTCCTTAGGAGTATTACCGCCACTTAGTGTTCAAGATGAAGTGCTGGCATAGCCGGAAGCGCAACATTCCCTAGTTTGCCTTCTCTTAAAAAAATACATTTTTATCAAGCTAAAATCTACATATACTTCCCAACAAAAGTATTGTTTAGTGTAAAACATGCTGAAGATTAGCAAACAGGCTGTCAATTAATTAAATGATTAGCTATTTCCCCACAAAAGCTGTTTAATCAGCATAGTGAAGCCTTTCATCCATTGACATCCATTCAAAAAACAGCCTCTGGTCTCCTTCCCTGCATACCGCCAGAGAAGAAAAGTTAGCATTAGCCATTATGCTTTTTTGGCTAAAGGTTGCAGGCTTGCCTTCCAGTGGCTTTGGTTTTACCTTAGCACTCCTCCTCTCTATCTCTCGATCATAGCAGACTAACGGTTGGAGGGGAGTGGTTTACGCGTTTTCAACCCAAGCCGTCAAACTGATGTCAACAGAGAAGGAACGCCATTCCAGACCAGAAGTAACTTTTCAGATTTTGATTTAAGATTACCACGACAAACAATTTTTTTTTCTGTGTATAAACTTGCACAGATTAATTGTTCAACGCAAGACTAGTAATATGCGCTTACAAAGTAAATTGGATCAATTTTGATTTCATGACGGCTTTAAATGACAAAATAACCTTATACAATTCACACACTACATGGATGAGTATGCTACATAGTACATAAGTACATTGTGTATAAGTGCATAAGTGTGTAGTGCATCGTTTGGGATGCAATTTTAGTTTTAAAGGGACTTTGGTGAAACGGACACAGAAAAGTAGAGCACAAAGGGAAAACGGTTTTTCTTGACTGAAACGCAGAATAAAAGGAGCGTTGAAAATGAATTAGTAGGTGTGACCATGGAAAATATGTTGCAGAGATAAAATAGGATAAATGATTTTTGCAATTTCTTATATTTTTATTTTTATACTCGTTTATTTTTCTTTTGCAATTCTTTCTTTTTGTTTGCAAAACTTTTTTCTCTCAATACTTTATTTTTCTTTTGCAATTCTTTATTTTTGTTTGCAAAACAACTTTTTTTTGCTCAATACTTTATTTTTCTTTGCAGTACTTTATTCTTTTACAAATATGTGTGGCTTTAAATTGACTCTATAGTAGTGTTGTTTCAGTTTCAGATTCACAAAAAGTACAATTATTATGATCAATATTAAATACCTGTTAATTCTGAGGACCACCTGCGTTGCTTGCTCAATACACGCATCGGATCCACGGTGTCATACGCATCACTACACTCCAGTTCAGTAGGTGGCGGTAAATCATCAGAAGCTGGTTTGCTAAACTCTAGTAAACATAACAGTACAAGAAAAAGAACCATTGATGACCAGAGAGTCTTGGACACGAGCAGGCTGGAGGTAGGTGATCAGTTGGTGTTTTGTGCTGGAAAACTCCTTGTTTCTTTTCTCTTTCTCTCTTTTTTTTTTTTTTTTTTTTGTTAGAAGCAGGATTAATAATATAGTTACATTAGTGTTGGGAAAAGAGGGGATATTGAAGGCTCATGGCTTCTGGGAGTGAAGGGGATGAGGGTGGTGGTGGGTGGCAGAAGGTGGTTAGGGAAAAGGGGAGATCTAAGAGGGAGGCATCGAGCAAAAGACCCGAAATGTCAGAAGATGAAGGAAATAAAGTTAGGAGAACTGGAAGTACTGAAGAGTTAGTCATGCTATTATTAAAGGTCCTCTAAGCGATGTCACACGTTTTCAGGCCAAAATATTTTTTGTCACATACAGCAAACATCTCCTCACTATCCGCTAGCTGCCTGTCCCCCTGAACACACTGTAAAAACAACGCGGTCTCTGTAGTCGCCACAAGCTCCAAAAACGGCAACAAAAACTACCTGGTGCAGCCTGGACCATGAATCAAAATAAACACGCTCCAGCCAATAACCGACAAGAATGATTTTAAATGCGCGTTCATGACTGTTTCAGGAAGCACGGATGGGAGGGGAGGAGGAGGAGGAAGGAGGGTCTAGCTAGCCTCTGTTTTGTTTGACAACACTTCCAATGTCAACAGGAGGTTACTCCGCTCAGGATCGCTTAGAGAACCTTTAAAGTTAAGGGAGCTAATCAGGGTGATGCAGGATTCAGAGCAGTAAACCCATTAAAGGTAACTAATGCTTTGGAGAATCAAATAGGCAAGGATTTTCAGGCCAAGATATTGTATAATGGAATGCTAAGAGTTTGCTGCAAAAATAAGAAACAGTATGATGACGCTAGAGGTGTAGGGAAGTTGGTGGTTTAGGTGGAAAGTTTGGTTCCTAGAGGAAGCAAGCAGGGAGTCAAGGGAGTGGTATATGGAGTGTTTGCTGGCTTGTCTGAGAAGGAAATCTTAAAAAATGTTAAGGGGGCTCAAGTAACTGATGTAATGAGATTTAAGCGTAGAGATGGAACTGGGGATCCGCCTGTCCTGCTAACATTTAAAGATGGTAAACTGCCACAGAGAGTGTTTCTTGGGAAGTGTTTCTTGCTTTGTTCAAGCTAGACGGGTGCAGGTAGTGAAGGATCAGAATAAGGTGACGTATGCAGAGGCAGTTCAAAGAGTGGCTATAGAAAGTGGAAATGGAAGATCTGGGGATCTGAGGAAGCCAGCTCATTGTGCCAAATTTGTTGCATGTAACTCCATCTGACATGTTGATTTTTAATAAAGAATCATTTCTGTCTTTTGTTTCTGATGTTTAGGTGGGAGCTAAGAAAGCAGCTAACAGGTCAGATGTTATCAAGTTAGTAGTGGGGGCAGCTGAAAGGTACCTGCATATAAAACAGTTTCCAGAAAAGTTACATCAACACATGATGGAGAGTCAGTGTATGGGGAGATCACAGTTGTTGAGGGCTAGTAGTATGGAGGATGTTAATGAGGTGGATGATGAGTAGCCTAATTAACATTTTAATGTGGTATATTCTTCAATGGAATGCCTGGAGTCTGATTGGAAATGGTCAAGAGTTCAAGAAGTTTGTTGAGGAATTTAAAGAAGCACCAGAATTGATATGTATCCAAGACACATGGTTAAAGCCGTGTTTGGATTTTGTAATTCCAGGTTATGAATGTTTGAGATTAGATGGGCCTGATAGATCAGGTGGGGGTTGTGCAACCTTTGTCAAGACTGGGTTGCAGTATAGAAAAGTTGATATTAATTCTAATCTTGAATGCTTGGCTGTGGAGGTTTGGAGCAGTCTCAGTTCTATTACTGTGATAAATTATTATAACCCCTGTCAATCTTTGCTATTGTCAGATTTTGATGAGATGATAATGGAGAGGGTAAGGTATCCAGTTATATGTATTGGAGATTTTAATGCGCATAATCCAATATGGGGGAGTGATCACAGGTATAAAAATGGTATTGTTGTAGAAGAATTTCTAGATAAGTATGAATTGGTAGTGTTAAATGATGGAAGGCCGACTAGGTATCATATTGTGAATAATACCTGCAGCCATATAGATTTATCAATTGCTTCATCAAACTTAGCTAGAATTGGTGAATGGAATGTTATAGATTTCTACACACTGGGTAGTGATCATTATCCAATTTTATGCAGGTTTGGTAGGGATTTGAGAAGAGAAGTTGAAAAGAAAGTCCCTAGATATTACTTTTCTCAGGCCAAATGGGATAAATTTCAGGAGAAAGCTCAAAGCTTAGTAGGAGAGGTTGATAGATAGTCAGGTGCAGCGGGCAGCCACGGCAGGTCAGGTGCAGTGGGCAGCCACGGCGCTCCTTGAGGCCCACCCCCATGTAGGACGCCCACATGTATCCCACCCATGAGTATTAGGCCCCCCCCAAAAAAATACTTGGGGAGGTTAAGGAGGGACTTCAGGAGTCTGAGGAATGGCGTGGGTTTGTGGGCAGGAGTGGGCTCGTGGGCGGCGGAGCATGGAGCGGCTGGCTCGGCAGCTGAGGCTGAAGCGGCTGGCTCGGCGGCTGAGGCTGAAGTGGCTGGCTCGGCGGCGGCTGCTGGAGCAGAGGGCTCGGCGGCGGCGGCTGGAGCAGAGGGCTCGGCAGCGGCGGCTGGAGCTGAGGGCTCGGCGGCTGAGGCTGAAGCGGCTGGCTCGGCGGCGGCTGGAGCTGAGCTGAGGGCTCGAACCAAAAGTCAAATAAACAAGCCGCATCACTGGGCGGCTTGTGTGAGGCTGGAAGAGGGGTCCAGTCCATCCCCTCATACATAATTAAAATTCCCGTAGGAACGGGAGCGGGCTCGTCGGAGACTGGAATGGGCTCCGTGTAGATGGCAGAGGGCTTCGCGGATACTGGAGAGGGATCCGCGGAGACTGGAGAGAGCTTGCCCTTCATTCTCTTCCTCCTCTTGGATCGTCTGGACCCAGTGGAGATTTGTGGGTCCAGCAAGACACAGGGGAACTGGAGGAAGAAGGAGACTGACTAACTGGCCTGGCCACCTCTGTCTCTGGAGGGACTGGACGGGATGGACACATATCCTGAACCTCATCGACAAAGAAATTAGATCCGTTTAAATACAAAATTAGGTTAATGGTTTCGCTCAAGGAAAAAGAATCTTCAGGTTCATCAAAACGGATAGTGTCCTCGTCCAGTCCATCCAGAAACAGGGCGTTCAAACGTGCCTCTGACCAGTTAGTCAGAAAAGCAAGCTCTACAAACTCCTCCACATACCTCTCCAGTGAACGTCCAACCTGGAAGAGCCTGATGAGCCTGTTCGCTGCTGATGTTGCCGTGAGAGGTTGAGGAGGAGCAGGAGCCACTGGAACTAGAAATATACCCATTATTAATTTGTGGATATCCAGTCGGTTTTTGGTCTGTCCTTCTGTTACGGTTCGATGCTGTAGAGATGAGGCGTTTACGGATTTCCACAATTAATGGGCATTTATTAGAGAGACTAGGAGACAACATCAAACACTTCAAATAACATTTAGGACAGACAAGGAGTGCAGGGAGTGAGTGCCATATAAAGGGAGTGATGATAATAGAGTCCAGGTGCAGGTGATGAGTGATGATGAGAAGCTGACGAGGGAAGTGAGTGCAGGTGAAGAAACAGGAGGATCATGGGAAATGGCAAATAGGGAGATGATGCTGTTAATTTTTCAGGCCATGATCAGATCTGTGCTGGATTATGGGTGATTTGTGTATGGGTCTGCTTCTAAATCTGTTCTGGATAGGTTAGATGTGTTGCAGGCAAAGGCTTTGAGGCTTTGTTGTGGGGCTTTCAGAACTTCCCCAGTCCATGCCCTGCTTATTGAAATGGGAGAAATGACCTTATGGTTAAGGCACATTAAGTTAGGGTTACAGTACTGGGCAAAACTTAGTGGGTGTAATCATACCGTCCCAGCAAGGTGTCTGTTACAAGAGTTTACTGGAAATAGTAAATACAATATATTTTTTGTCAAAGTAAATCAGTGGGCTAGGAAGATGGGCATGGAACAGGGAGGTATTATAGAGCATGCAAGATGGTTACCTATGCCCTATTGGATGCTGCCCGAAATGAATATTGATCTTGCTTTCCTTCAGGAAAAAGATAAGTGGGAGGTTACACCAAAAAATAGTGGAATATCTTAATTTAATCAGTGAGAGTACTATGATTATTTTAAAGATGAATCTAGAGATCTAGTTAGTGGGAGAGCAGGATTTGGGGTGTATGTGGAGCAGTTAGGGTTGAAGATTGGACGGCGCATTTCTAACGGAAGCTGTGTTCTCACTACTGAATTAATGGCAATTCTATGGGCTCTATGGTGGATTGAGGAAGTCAGACCTAGAGAAGTCATTATCTGCTCTGATTCTGCTACTGCCTTAGAAAATTTAAAAGCAGGAAGATCTAAAGCTCGTCCTGATATTGTAAATGATATCTGATATGAATATGATTTTTAGAATTAGGTTTGCTTGCAATATCAGTTTTATCTGGGTTCCCGGGCATGCTGGGGTGAGAAGGAATGAGCAGGTGGATAACATTGCAAAGTAGATGTTCATGTATTATTGGGGAGAGTGGAAATGAGAGGAAAAATTAAAGTGGACTTAATAAAAGAATGGCAAATTGGGTGGGAAAAGGAAATTAGAGGTACACACTACTTTTCTATACAACCTGAAGTTAAGAAAATATGTTCCTGTAGTTTGATATCCGGTAGGAATTCAGTGAAACTGTGTAGATTGAGGTTGGGGCACTATGGATTGAATTACTCTTTATACATTGTAGGAAAACATGTTTCTGGCTTATGTGAATGTGGGAGTCTGGAAACAGTAAGGCATGTTTTCCTGGAATGCAGAAAATATAGGGCACAAAGGAATATAATATTTATTAATTATAGCAGGACTTGGAGTTGAGGCTTTTTCTATTTTTTTCTTTGTTTGGACACAGTAACAAGCATTAACTGGTCACCGAGGAAATTCTTCAGTTCTTGCATAACACAGGACTGTACAGGTGCTGGTCAAATATAATTAGAATATCATCAAAAAGTTTATTTATTTCACTAATTACATTCAAAAAGTGAAACTTGTATATTATATTCATTCATTACACACAGACTGATATATTTCAAATATTTATTTCTTTTACTTTTGAAGATTATAACTGACAACTAAGGAAAATCCCAAATTCAGTATCTCAGAAAATTAGAATATTACTTAAGGCCAATACAAAGAAAGGATTTTTAGAAATCTTGGCCAACTGAAAAGTATGGACATGTAAAGTATGAGCATGTACAGCACTCAATACTTAGTTGGGGCTCCTTTTGCCTGAATTACTGCAGCATGCGGTGTGGCATGGAGTCGATCAGTCTGTGGCACTGCTCAGGTGTTATGAGAGCCCAGGTTGCTCTGATAGTGGCCTTCAGCTCTTCTGCATTGTTGGGTCTGGCATATCGCATCTTCTTCACAATACACCAGTGGTTCCCAAACTTTTTAGCTTGGAGTACCCCCTGAAGGCATTACCATCCTTCCGCGTACCCCCTCTCTTCCACTTCGACTGCAGTCACACCTTTACCATTAAGGGACAATATTTGCCCCCTAAATTGATTTTCCAGTGCATTTTTTTTTACCTTTATGAATAACTTTATAAAATAAATAATGTTTTAAATAAAAATGTTCAATAGAGAAATATGCAATGATGGTAAAACTAAGTAAAACTTTTAAATATTAAACTAAAACCGCCAGTAGGTGGCAGCAAGTCACTGTTTTTATGAGTGAGTCATCGATTCATTCATTCAGTAACGAAGAAAGTGGCTGTGAATGAATCATTGAATCGACTCTCACAATTTGTTCAAAGCCGCAGAATTGTTCGCAAAACACAGACGTGTGTTGTAGTTCTGCTATGGTTTTCGTTATTATTTAATTGCAAAATAGAGTAAATACTGACAGTACTGTGTTTAAAATGTACGTTTTGTTTTTTGACCTGTTGTATAATAATGTCACGTTTGCAGTCATGTGGATATTTGGGAACAATTGCATTCTTGCTCGTTATCATCATTAAATACAAGAATACACACAAGGTATGTTTTTGTACCGGAGAAAGTTTGAGTCTTAAATCGAAATTAATTCATTATCTGTGTCTATATTTGTTCTTCATGCGAGTAAGTGCTAAATCCCCACTTTTACAAATGTGCACTGTCAAGAACGACAGTAATTTAGCGCGATTTAAGGCAGCAGATTCGGCACACAATCTATCATATGCATGCTGCTTGTGTGGACACAGTCATTTTTTACAGCAAATGATGAGGTAATCTGATGTACTGGATTTACGACATTTTGGCAGTTAGAAGTACATGCTCTATTTTAAAATTATTTTAATGCAGAATTAAATGAACTACTCAGCATTTTGTTCGCATACCCCCTTTTGTCACCTCACGTACCCCCAGGGGTACGCGTACCCCAGTTTGGGAATCACTGCAATACACCATAGATTTTCTATGGTGTTAAGGTCAGGCGAGTTTGCTGGCCAATTAAGAATAGGGATACCATAGTCCTTAAACCAGGTACTGGTAGCTTTGGCACTGTGTGCAGGTGCCAAGTCCTATTGGAAAATGAAATCTACATCTCCATAAAGTTGATCAGCAGCAGGAAGCATGAAGTGCTCTAAAACTTCCTGGTGTACGGCTGCGTTGACCTTGGACCTCAGAAAACACAGTGGACCAACACCAGCAGATGACATGGCACCCCCATGTCTTGCATACGTCTGTGCGTAGTGGTTCTTGAAGCACTGACTCCAGCTGCAGTCCACTCTTTGTGAATCTCCCCCACATTTTTGAATGGGTTTTGTTTCACAATCCTCTCCAGGGTGCAGTTATCCCTATTGCTTGTACACTTTTTTCTACCACATCTTTTCCTTCCCTTTGCCTCTCTAATGTGCTTGGACACAGAGCTCTGTGAACAGCCAGTCTCTTTTGCAATGACCTTTTGTGTCTTGCCCTCCTTGTGCAAGGTGTCAATGGTCATCTTTTGGACAACTGTCAAGTCAGCAGTCTTCCCCATGATTGTGTAGTAGGGCTGGGCGATATATCGCATGCAACTGTCACGCGCATTTCGTCAGTAAAGCCGGTTCCCTGATTACCGCTAAATCGCCATCACCTGCTTTCAAATGGAGCGGCATTTAATAGACAGAGCCGTAGATCACTGACAAGCTACGCAATATCGCGTTCATTATCGAAGGCGATTCATCTGCGATAATGAACGTGATATTGCGTTGCTTGTCAGTGAACTACGGCTCTGTCTATTAAATGCCGCTCCATTTGAAAGCAGGTGATGGCGATTTAGTGGCAATCAGGGAACCGGCTTTACTGACGAAATGCGCGTGAAAATCGCATGCAATATATCGCCCAGCCCTATTGTGTAGCCTAGACTAGAACTAGACTGAGAGACCATTTAAAGGCCTTTTCAGGTGTTTTGAGTTGATTAGCTGATTAGAATGTGGCACCAGGTGTCTTCAATATTGAACCTTTTCACAATATTCTAATTTTCTGAGATACTGAATTTGGCATTTTCCTTAGTTGTCAGTTATAATCATCAAAATTAAAAGAAATAAACATTTGAAATATATCAGTCTGTGTAATGAATGAATTAAACAAGTTTCACTTTTGGAATGGAATTAGTGAAATAAATCAACTTTTTGATGATATTCTAATTATATGACCAGCACCTGTATGTAAGAATTTAGTTTAAATTTTGACCTGTGGAGGGCAGTAATACGCTTAGCAGCGTCTACACTACCGGAATCCTACACAAGAAGAAGAAGAAGAAGAAGAAGAAGAAGAAGAAGAAGAAGAAAAAGAACCATTGCCGCGAAAACGACAGTCTTGAATGGTCAAATGAAAACAATGTGTATTAACTGTACCATGAGATCGAAATAAAAACAAAGATGATTCTTCAATGTTGATGCATTGTTTTTCGGTCAAGGTGAGCAATGAACAGCGCCCGATGTTTCCTACAAAACATTTTACAGGTCTGCTAGGACGCCGTCTGTAATATCAATGTGTATCTAATATCTGTGAAAATGTTGGATCAATAGGACAGTTGCAACGCGGGTGATCTAGTATAAGATCTACACTTGCTATTGTTTTGTTATTTAATGATTGCTTTTTAGAATTAACTTGTCTCCCTTAATTGATTTATAATTTTGACATGTGCTTATCTCGAGTTAGTCTTAATGAGACGGGAGTCGTCGTACTTTAACTTAAGATTGTGCATATGTCTTTGGTAAAATATTTGTTGGATGCATATTATAATGCTTATCTTCTGCTGTACTTGCATCATGTTGAGTCTGTCATGTTTTATTTTCTGTTGTTTGGTGCAGTTTTAGAAGGAAACCTTGAGAATCAGTCATGACAGGAAACGCCACTTCCACTGCATTCCTCAAAGGTACTGATGGGTATTGCTTCATTAGATATTTTCTGTCCTATAGGACGATTAATATAGACGTGTTTTAAATTTTCTAATTTTAAAAAATCAATTAAAATACAGTTAACCTTTTAAATATTGTCTCATAGGAGTGTCAGTTTGAAATCTGAAATTTAAAGGGATAGTTCACCCAAAAATGAAAATTCTGTCATCATTTACTCACCCTCAAGTTGTTCCAAACCTGTATGAATTTCCTTGTTCTGCTGAACACAAAGGAAGATATTTTGAAGAAAGTTTGTAACCAGGCTGCTTTGGGGCACCATCGACTTCCATAGTAGGAAAAAAAAAATACTATGTAAGTCAATGGTGTCCCAGAACCGTTCAGTTTCCTACATTCTTCAAAATACCTTCCTTTGTGTTCAACAGAAAAAAGAAATTTATATAGGTTTGGAGCAACTTGAGGGTGAGTAAATGATGACAGAATTTTCATTTTTGGGTGAACTATCCCTTTAATTTCAACATTTTAAGATCTGTACATTATGATCTGAGTAGTTTTATTAGCTGTCATTATCATCTTCCAAGAAAACTAATGATTAAACAGTTCATTTTATTTATATATATTTTTTATACACCTCCACACATTATACCAAAATCCAGTTTGATGAAGGCCGTGCTGAGATCTTTATTCCTGGACAAGTGAAATGTTTTAACATTTTAAAATTGTCAATGTTGCCATATCTTGATGATTATTATTATGAATCAAACTCTTTTTGTGCATTGAATTCATTTATCCACTGTTCTGTTTCTCCCTTTGAAGATGTGGTGGCGTATGTTGATGTGTGGTCTGCGAGCAGGATGGAGGATTACTCTGATCCGTTCATCCAGCAGCTGCTGGACATGGGTGCAGAGGTGATCATTTTGACTTTTGTATTTACAAATGAAATTTGTATTAAAATGGAAAATAATGACCACATTTTAAATTGCAGGTATCTAAGACACTCAACAAACAAGTGACCCATGTAGTCTTCAAACATGGCCGCCCGTCCACATGGAAGAAGGCCCAGAAAATGGGTGTAAGGATTGTTTCTGTCCACTGGGTAGCAAGGTAAAATTAGTAGCACATACAACTAATCTTCTGTATGTTCATCTCAATAAAACTAGCAGTAGGGCTGTCAAAATGGCTGAAAAACTAAATTTGAATTTTATTCTTGAATATTACTAATATTAGAATTATATTCCAATTTAAAAGGCATAATTTCATTTAGAGGTTAAAAAAGGTTTTGGCTTGTCTCCTTAGGCCACAAGAGGGCGCAATGAGCAAAATATTACTGTACTGCATAAAATTTAGTCAAAGCAATGAAATAACATGACTGCCTGTTAAAGAGCCTCTAACATTTAAACTAATGTACATAAATCAAATATAATTTCGTTTCATAACTAATTATGAACATAACAGCATCATTAAAGAGCCAAAGTGCTGATCACACATACCCCCTTTCCACCAGCACGAACCAGGTGCTAGTTCAGAGATAGTGCTAGTGCCAGTTCGGAGTTGGTTCAATTGACGAGCCTTCTAAGAACCAGTTTGCCTTTCCACAGGCTAGAGAGCCACCACAGAGCCAGGTCTTGCGTCACTGTATACGTCTCATATTTCACAGCAAAGCTAGCGCCGCAGCGCCAAACACAAATACACCAGGCTCGTTTGAGATGCATCGGCTTCTCGCAAAGCGATCGGCGCATGACATCAAAGCTCCGCGAGAACGATCCAAAAGTACAAGGAGTCGTATGCTCTACAAACGCTCCCGCGGATCCGCGGCACCCGCCGGTCCGCGTTGCTCCGATGCATCTCGAACAAGCCTTCTATCAACAATCGCGGATGTTTCACTGCTGTTGATGCTCATGGCTTTGCGAACCTACATCGGCATCCAAACACGGCTCACCGTAATTTGTATATAGACGGAGATTACGATCGAGCTGCTATTAGCTCGATTAGCTGCTATTTCAAAAATGGCGGTCACAAGTTTCTTGTTGGTCATGGTAACCCCGCCCCCAGCCCCTGACGCAAGCGGTTCTTACTTCTAGCCCAGCAATGTTTTGGTGCTACTTACGAACCACTTTTTCTGGTTCGGAGCTGGTGCTTTGTGTGTCGAAAGACAAAGAACTGATTTGAAACTAGGCTCTGGCTCCGAACCAGCACTCAAACTGCCTTGGTGGAAAAGGGGCAACAGAGTACATTTTTGCGATTTAAAGGGTAAGTTCGCCCAAAAATGACATTTCTGCCATTAATTAATCACCCTTGTGTTGTTCCAAAATTGTAAGACCTTCTTTCATCTTCGGAACACAAATTAAGATATGTTTGATGAAATCCAAGTTTTTTTTGTTTTTTTTTATCCCCCAATAGAAAGCAACGTAATTACTGTCATTCAAGGTCCAGAAAAGTAGTAAAGACATTGTTAAAGTAGTCAATGTGACTACAGTGGTTCAACCTTAAGCCGAGTTCAGACTGCATGATTTTCAAAGCAGTCGGGTCACTGTTCTTTTCACACTGTATGACTATCTTGGCCAGCATTCAGTCGCTGCTGTGTTCAAACTGCACGATGGATCGGCGACAGAAGGTTTCACACTGCATGATAGGAAGAATCGCCGACAACTGTCTGGCACGCAAACTACGTTTCACAACCAAAAACACGCGAGATGTGACAAGGAAACAACGCGATATCACGCGTGCAAGACCGGAGTTATTATTATTATTATTATTATTATTATTATTATTATTATTATTAAAAACGGTAGCCCGCAAGAAGCTTGCAATACGAATTGCCTGTGCGCTGATTTGCAGTGAAAACAAGAAAAAGAAAAGAAGAATATGGAGGAGGAAACGGTTGAGGAGACTGTGGATTGTGTGTTCTGCAATGAGAGTTGGAGGTAAATAAATAACTTTTCAATGTGCTGCTGTTGGATGGTCAAGCAAATGTTTGTGCTTTGGTTCTGTTTGATATAATTGTAATGTTTATGTGTACAAAGCCATGCTTGCTGATGTTGTGGTCTATAACTCCTCCCCGAACTCCCCGCTGCTCTGTATCTTGCTCTCTCATTGGCTGTCGGTCATCGCCGATGTAGTTTCCAGTCAGAACACTTTTCACACAGCAGGATTTTGAATCGCCGACAGGTCCAGATATTTAGCATGCCAAATATCTCACGGGTGTCGGCGACTCGTCGGCGATTCTCTCAGATTGCGTCTTTGCTCATTCACACTGCGTGATTGTCACTCACGTGAACGAGCACCGATTTGCATGTGATTTCGGGCATTTGTCGGCGATTTCTCAAAACCTGTCGGCGAGCCAAAATCGGGGCTAAAATCGTGCAGTCTGAACTCGGCTTTAATGAACACTTTTAGTCTTGGAAAAAAAAGACCAGCAGAATTTTTTTTTTAAATTTAAGCAATTAATTTTTAATTAAAGAAAACAACAAAATTTTATAACAAAACAAAATAAAATGTAAACAAATCTTTCTTATATTTTATATGAAGATTAAATAAGGGTTAAAGAAACTCAGAGCTGCACAATTCTAAATAAATTGAGAAACTTGTTTTAAACTTGTTTAAAAGATCACGATTCTGAATGACAACTAAACGAAATTTTTTTTTTAATTTACTAGAGGTTCTGACAAAATATTAATTCCTGCGTCTATTTTAAAAATTGTAATTTATTTGAATTATTTTTAAAAAAGCTGTTTGGATTGTATGATTTAATGACTCATTCATAAATACTCTTGTTTCATTACTTGATGAATCGTATTTAAACGAATCTGTTGAATGAAGATTCAATGTCAAATACATTTTTAACATTCACTTGTCGCCACCTGGTGGTGAAACAATGATTGATAAATGTCATTTTCAGCACCAAGTTTCTTTCAAGAGCTGATTTGCTCAATTTTGATCGATAACATTGACATTAGTATATATATCTGAACTGTAAACTTTTTTTCTCAGTACTTCTGTGATAATTTGAATATTTGTAACACAGAAATATACTGTGTGGTTGAAAACACTGTTTGTGCAGCTGTTAATGCCTACACGACAACTGCTCTCTCAAGACGAACTTTGAAGTAGATCAACTGTAAGACGTAAGGAAACCATGAAACTGCCACACTGACGAGACCTGTCTTTTTTTTTTTTTTTAAATCACCATCTCCTCATCACCGGCAGGTACAGCAGTCATTTCCATGTGTTCGTGTGTCCTGATTTCACGTGACGATTGCGCAACTGAGCTCTTCAGCAACTTTTTTGCGTGTGACTCGTAGCACATCTGTTTGTGATCCAGGGACGGAGCGGGCTTTTTTTTTTTTTTTTTTTTTTTTTTTTTTTACTGTTTAATTAGTCAACTTAAAAACATAACTACAATATGATTTAAGTAACATTCTCTTTATTAACAATCTGGTTGCATTCCAAGTGCACCACACATGAAGTGATCAACATGGTGTAATGTAAAACAATTTGTTAAATATCTTTGCAGAAAATATACCTGAAATATGAAGGCAAATGTTGTACAAACTTATCTTAAACACATCCTATATACTCAGAAATAAAATAAAATAAGAAAATGCTAAATATTTCTTAGCCAAAAAGTAATAGCAATAAATAACACCAGTAATAGGCTATTATTAACAGCAAATGCTTTGTAAAAACAAAACAACAGCAGCTTTCAGCCTGTCACCATCATGTAAACATGAAATATCAAACATACAGTAGTAGTCCTTTACAGGTTTTTGCATTCCATTGCGGTATTTGTCCTATTGTTTTTATGTTTGGCGGATATGTTTAGGTGTTGCGCTTGGGTCGCGCATCTTTTGCAGCATCTCGCCTATGAAACCGCATTCTAAAAACACAGCGGTCAAGTTAAAAAAAAAAAAATGTAAACTCGCGTTTAATAACTTTGCCCTTTTTTCTCATTCCACTGCCTACGTCTCATTTTTATAACGCAATAACACATTTCTGAATGAACAGCCGCTTAAGACTAGTGATGTGTTTTACGTTCATAGGGCGTCACACATGGCGTCACATGAGAGCGGTTAATCAGGCGCGCCAGTGCCATCATGAGGTCGGACCATTTTCTTCTCCTAATGCGGTTTTCATTGCTGTATTGTCAACATGTCTAATTGTAACGCTTGCTAACATTTTTATTCAAAATCGCGATTTCTCGATTTAAAAAATAATAAAATCGAGGCAAAACATTAGATTCAAATTAATCGAAAAATCTGGAAAATCGCCCAGGCCTACATTCGAATGCTGGTTTAGTATTTGCTGACGCTGTTCACGTGAGCACCACAACGTATGCGTGTGATGCTGACTTTATGTAAAGGTATTTTTTTGTTTTGTTTTTGTGCACAAAAAGTATTCTCACCGTTTCATAACATTAAGGTTATACCACTGTAGTCACGTTGACTATTTTAACAACGTCTTGACTACTTTTCTGGACCTTGAATGATGGTAATTATGTTGCTTTCTATCAATGGGTTTCATGTGACGTCACTGTATTTTATCGCCACCATATTTGTGTCCGGTCACAGCTGCGCGCCCTGTTTAAGTCTATGGTGACAGCAGCTACAACTACCAGAGGAAGACCAACAAAACGCTCTCAGAAGGTTCACAACAAGTTTACAATATATCTGGGATATGTTTTGTTATTAGCCGTTTAACAGTCGTCAGAGAAACCCCAAACTACAATTTTATTCGATCCCAAAGGAGTTAGATCGGCGGAATTGTTGGCTTCAATCAGAAGGGACCACACTACTGGAAGCAAAACAGCAATGCACAACATTAATAACTGCTGGGACTGTAATTTACATAACATTATAACGAGAACACTATTGTAATAAAGCGTTGTGAATCCTCTATGTTGTTGTTTCAATGTGTTGTCTTGTGGGAACAGCGCGTCTACTGTAGTTAAACATTGATTATATAACTTAGTTCCAGCTTTACTTGTGCATTCGCATAATTTTTTTTTAAATGTATTAAGTATAAATATCTGATTAATCTCATAAAGGATGTTTCGTTGAGGTAAATAACCCGCAGAGATGATGATCATCTATAGCTTCAGCGCGAGCGCTCAAAAAGTAAGGCAAAACATTAATATGATTGGGACTGTCTTCTTATACATGACATTTTAATCGTATACACTTGTAATATAACGTTGTGAATTCTTTGTGCTTATTTGCTGTGTTTAGGAGTTATTGACTACGTTACTTCAAGTTCATCTGTGCGTGATTTTGTGCAAATACTAGTTGTAATATTTTTATTTTGTATAAATATTTGAATTATCTTATATAGGATGTGTTCCACTGAGTAAACCTTCAGTTTATGGGTTTTGATTCTCTTCAGCTTCAGCGTGCGCAGCTCAAAACAGCAATGTTTACTACTGTAACATTAAAACTTTCATGTTTTCAAAAAATGAATGCATTATTTACTAGCACTTATATTGTTCTTGTATTATTTTCATAAACACATGGTTTGGTTAATAAGGATCACGAACAATAATAACAAAAATAAGTTTTTCCTCAAATCATCTCATTTTGATAATAACATTTACGTTATTAACAACGTTACACGCGCTGAATGAACACTCGTAAACTGAAGCGCTTTGCTAGGTTAATTAACTCAACGGAACACATCCTATATATGGTAATTCATATATATTTATACAAGATAAACATAAAATTACAACTTATATTTGCACAAAATCATGCGCGCATGAACTAGTAACGTAGTCAGAATAGCTCCTGTTGTGTATGCGTTCTTCCTGTAACAACACGCCGAAACACAGCAACTAGAATTCACAATATTTTAATACAATAGTGTAGACAATTAAAATGTTATTAATATGACAGCCACAATCGTAGATAATGTTTTGTGTTGCTGTTTGAGCACTTGCGCTGAAGCTAAAGATGACCATCAATACAATGAACCGCTGCTGTGTTAGTTGCCATCTCGGACACAAATATGGTGGCGGGCATAGCGGAAGTGACGTCTTTGAAACCCATGGATTGAGGGATAAAAAAAAAACCTTTGATTTCATCAAAAATATCTTAATTTGTGTTCCGAAGATGAATGAAAGTCTTACTGGTTTGGAACATGAGGGGGAGTACATAATTACAGAAATTTCATTTTTGGGTGAACTAATCTTTTAAAAACATGACATACCGTGGAATGGGAAAAAAACCCACAAAGTCTCAAGACAAGTTCAATATTTAAAAAAAAAAAAAAACACACATTTTATCAGTACATGGCTTTCTAAACGTGGCTCTCTTGTGCGAGATGCAAGCACTAAACCTGTTGTGATAATTAAATCATGGTTATTTGCTCTTTGGTCATAGATCAAAATAGATAAGCACCAATTAAGTTTTCATGCACTATATTCAAAGTCATCTGAAGCTGAGATTTTGACATTTTATTACCTTTTTTTTTTTTTTTAACTATTGTGAATAAACTGTATTAATGAATGAAATGTTCAAGGTGTCTGAATACATTTTGGTTTGACTATGCATGTCTATATAGTATTGGGACACCCCTCCAAATCATTGAATTCAGATGTTCCAATCCCTTCCATGGCCACTGGTGTATAAAATCAAGCACCAAGACATGCAGACTGCTTCTACAAACATTTTTGTACCGTGATAGGTTGGCATCTGTGCAATAAGTCCATTTGTGAAATTTCCTTACTACTAGATATTTCACGGTCAACTGTTAGTGGTATTATAACCATAATAATGCTTCAACATAGCCAGACATTTTAGACAATTTCATGCATGCTCCCATCTGTGTGGGAACAGTTTGGGGATGGCCCCTTCCTGTTCAAACATGACTGAGCAACTAGTGCACAAAGCAAGGTCCATAAAGACATGGATGAGTGAGTTTGGTGTCGAGGAACTTGACT
Organism: Megalobrama amblycephala; assembly: GCF_018812025.1. Taxonomy (NCBI): domain Eukaryota; kingdom Metazoa; phylum Chordata; class Actinopteri; order Cypriniformes; family Xenocyprididae; genus Megalobrama; species Megalobrama amblycephala. The sequence goes on from NC_063054.1 coordinate 30,204,165, forward strand.
GGCCTGCACAGAGTCCTGACCTCAACCCGATAGAACACCTTTGGGATGAATTAGAGCAGAGACTGCGAGCCAGGCCCTCTCTTCCAACATCAGTGCCTGACCTCACAAATGCGCTTCTAGAAGAATGGTCAAAAATTCCCATAAACACACTCCTAAACCTTGTGGAAAGCCTTCCCAGAAGAGTTGAAGCTGTTATAGGGTGGGCCAACTCCATATTAAACCCTATGGATTAAGAATGGGATATCATTAAAGTTCATACCCTTGGAAAATATGACCAAAGAATGCTGTGAAAAATAAATTTGCATCTCATTATGATAGAAATGTTTTTCTCTGATACACATTGTTTACAATTAATCACACCCTTTTATTCAATACTTTTTGCAACCTCCTTTTGCCAAGATAACAGCTCTGAGTCGTCTTCTATAATGCCTGAAGAGTTTGGAGAACACCTGACAAGAGATGAGAGACCATTCCTTCATACAGAATTTCTCCAGATCCTTCAGATTCCTATCTCCATGTTGGTGCTTCTCTTCTTCAGTTCACCCCACTCATTTTCTGTAGTGTTCAGGTCAGGCGACTGGGACGGTCATGGCAGAAGCTTGGTTTTGTGCTTGGTTTTGTTTTGATTTTGATGTTCGTTTTGGATCATTGTCTTGTAGGAAGATCTAACCCCGGCCAATTATGACTTCTAGCAGGGACAGTCAGGTTTTGATTTTTCTATCTGTTGGTATTTGATAGAATCTAATGATGCCATGTTTCTGAACAAGATGTCCAGGACCTCCAGTGGAAAAATAGGCCCACAACATTAAAGATACAGCAGTATATTTAACAGTGGGCATGGGGTACTTTTTGTGGGCACCAAACCCATCTTGAGTGTTTGCTGCTAAAAAGCTCTTTTTTGTGTGTGTTAAATTTAATTCATGTTAAATTTAAGTTTACAGAAACTCGTCTTCCCTCCGCTGCAGCTGTCAATCATTCTCTGTTCAGCACTCAAACAGCACGTTGCGTTCGGTAACGACAGTCGGCACAGTAAAACTCTCCAATATGATATATTCCTATTATAATACTTGATATTTAGATAAAGGGCTGTGGATGTGCATAAAATGACTTGTGTAAAATCTTGCTGGAGTTTATTGCTGTTTCAGAATGATGTCATACTGGCTACAGGGTGTCTGTTAGATCGCACAACAAGGGGACTATGAATTGGTGTCATATGCACAATAACTGGAATTTAAAAGTGAGAAGAAACATATGATTAATAAATTAATAATGTTAGATACAATTATACACAGGGATTCTCTTTGTGCTGCGAACTTTTCAATCCGCAGCGCAACTGCGTGCTGTGGCTCCATATTGCTTTAGATGCCAGTTCGGTTGAGATATGTGGAATTTTGAGATCAAGCCAATGCCTAGAACTCTTTGTCATGTTCTTCAAACCATTCCTGAATAATTTTTGCAGTGTGGCAGAGTGCGTTAAACTGCTGAAATGGGCCACTGCCATCAGGGAACACCATTGCCTTGGTCTGCAACAATCTTCAGGTAGGTGGTACATGTCAAAGTAACAATATAGTAATTGTAATACAGTAATGCCAGGACCCAAAGTTTCCCAGCAGAACATTGCCCAGAGTATCACACTCCCTCAACCTGCCTGCCTTCCCATAGTGCATCCTGTTGCTATCTCTTGGTCGAGTGGTCATGTTCTGACACTCATGTGCCCATTGTAGGCACTTTTGTAGGCACTCAGGGGTCATCATGGGCACTTTGTCCGGTCTACTGGTAAGCAGCAAACTGCTTTTTCACTGTGTGTTCTGACACCTTCCTATTATGGGCACCATTAAGTTTTCCAGCAATTTTCGAGCTACAGTAGCTCTCTTGTGTGCTTAGACCAGACAGATGAGTCTTTGCTCCCCATGTGCATCAATGAGTCTTGAGCACCCATAACCCTGATGCCAGTTCACCGGTTGTACTTCCTTGCACCACTTTTGGTATGTATACTAGCCACTATATACCGTAAACGCACCACAAGTCCTGATGTTTTGGAGATGCTCTGAAGCAGTTGTCATGCCATCACCATTTGGCCCTTGTCAAAGTCACTCAGATCTTTTCACTTATTCTTTCACTGCTTCCAACTCATAAAATTCAAGAACTGACTTCATTTGCTGCCTAATATATCCCACCCCTTGACAGGTGCCATTGTCAGCAGCAGACTAGCCTGGACTCCTTCCTTTCTGTTTACGGACGTGATGTAATGACGCACAGATGAACTGCTGCATGCTTGAATTTTCCGTGGAAATCCACCATGTCGCTCTTATTACAAAACATTATTACAAGCTTACCATTGTGAATCGAGCTAAGATAATGAGATGGCTGAACACTGGCTGGTTATGTACTTGCTCAAAAATTGATTTTGGATCATTTTTAACCAAAAAAAGTTACGGACTGAAGCTTTAAGAAGAAAAGATGATCCTTATCTTAGTTTTCTGGATCTTGTGACTGACCTAATGTCAGCCATGTGCTCACATGCTATTTTCTGTTTCCATAGAAACTAGACTTGTTTAGCTTTGGACAAATGTCATATTAAGAGTCTTTTCTTAGTGTTGCAATAAGGACTCAAAAGTGTGGGACAGTTGTAATTAGATGAAAAAAATATAAATATAAATGATTAGTAAACAAAAAAAAAAAAAAAAAAAGGTGTAAAGTAATATTTATATGAAACTAATTCATTTGAAATTATGTTGGATTGTAAAAGAATTAGCTAATTTTGGTGTATGGTGGTGTTTGGACCTATAAATGCTTCATAATTTTTAATTAAATCAAATTATTCATTCATTATTTGTCAAAGTGTGAAATGACATTGGGTTTATATTTATGAAGCTTTAAATTACAAATTTTAACATAAACCTTAAGGCCCAGTTTCACAGACAGGGTTTAGCCTAAACCGGGATTTGGCCTTAGTTCAGTTAGGGCTTTTAATTAGCTTTTATACATACATTTTCAATAGAAAAAAATATTACTGATGTGCCTCTTGAAACAAAACATTGACACTGATATATTTTAAGATCTGTCAGTACAAGTTACTTTCAGTTAAAACAGCTCAAACATGCATTTTAGTTTGGGATTAGCTTAAGCCTTGTCTGTGAAACCGGGAGTAAATTTTACTACTGGGACTTAAAAGTGCCCGTAGTTGCAGAAACACCCATAAGCCGCGCAGAACATTTTGTCCCAGGAACTTTTTTCCTAGGAAATTTATTGTTGATTCGAATAGCAAACAACTCTTTAAAAAAACAACAACAAAAAAAACATGGTTGAAATAAAATGCTGTGTGAACTCAACCAGTTACTTGAAAAACTAGCAAGCAGGTACTTTCTGATGGGGATTTTTTTACCTGGAACTTCATTTAGACCTTGGTTCATGCGTGCAAAACACACAGACACCACCCCAAAGTTCTTGCCTGAGCCTGAGCATCTCCAAAAGCAGCTCTTGTGGGGTGTTCCTGGTATCTACAAACCCGATTCCAAAAAAGTTTGGACACTGTACAAATTGTGAATAAAAACAGAATGCAATGATGTGGAAGTTTCAAATTTCAATATTTTATTCAGAATACAACATAGATGACATATCAAAGGTTTCAACTGAGAAAATGTATCATTTTAAGGGAAAAATAAGTTGATTTTAAATTTCATGGCATCAACACATCTCAAAAGTTGGGACAAGGCCATGTTTACCACTGTGTGGCGTCCCCTCTTCTTTTTATAACAGTCTGCAAACATCTGGGGACTGAGGAGACAAGTTGCTCAAGTTTAGGAATAGGAATGTTGTCCCATTCTTGTCTAATACAGGCTTCTAGTTGCTCAACTGTCTTGGGTCTTCTTTGTTGCATCTTCCTCTTTATGATGCGCCAAATGTTTTCTATGGGTGAAATATCTGGACTGCAGGCTGGCCATTTCAGCACCCGGATCCTTCTACGCAGCCATGATGTTGTAATTGATGCAGTATGTGGTCTGGCATTGGCATTGTTGAAGGTGCCTTTCCAGATGTGTAAGCTGCCCATGCCACACGCACTCATGCAACCCCATACCATCAGAGATGCAGGCTTCTGAACTGAGCGCTGATAACAACTTGGGTTGTCCTTGTCCTCTTTAGTCTGGATGACATGGCGTCCCAGTTTTCCAAAAAGAACTTCAAATTTTGATTTGTTTGACCACAGAACAGTTTTCCACTTTGCCACAGTCCATTCTAAATGAGCCTTGGCCCAGAGAAAACGCCTGTGCTTCTGGATCATGTTTAGATATGGCTTCTTTTTTGACCTATAGAGTTTTAACCGGCAACAGCGAATGGCACGGTGGATTGTGTTCACCGACAATGTTTTCTGGAAGTATTCCTGAGCCCATGTTGTGATTTCCATTACAGTAGCATTCCTGTATGTGATGCAGTGCAGTCTAAGGGCCCGAAGATCACTGGCATCCAGTATGGTTTTCCGGCCTTGACCCTTACGCACAGAGATTGTTCCAGATTCTCTGAATCTTTGGATGATAACTTCAAACTCTTTGCAATTTTTCTCTGAGAAACTCCTTTCTGATATTGCTCCACTATTTTTCGCCACAGCTTTGGGGGAATTGGTGATCCTCTGCCCATCTTGACTTCTGAGAGACACTGCCACTCTGAGAGGCTCTTTTTATACCCAATCATGTTGCCAATTGACCTAATAACTTGCAAATCGGTCCTCCAGCTGTTCCTTATGTGTACATTTAACTTTTCCGGCCTCTTATTGCTACCTGTCCCAACTTTTTTGGAATGTGTAGCTCTCATGAAATCCAAAATGAGCCAATATTTGGCATGACATTTCAAAATGTCTCGCTTTCAACATTTGATATGTTATCTATATTCTATTGTTAATAAAATATAAGTTTATGTGATTTGTAAATTATTGCATTCCTTTTTTATTCACAATTTGTACAGTGTCCCAACTTTTTTGGAATCGGGTTTGTATCAAAAGTGGTCCAAGGAAGGAACAGTGGTGAATCCCTGGTGGCTGTGGCCTCTTTCAGCAGGATAATGTGCCCTGCCACAAAGCAAAAATGGTTCAGGAATGGTTTGAGGAGCACAACAGTGAGTTTGAGATGTTGACTTGGCCTCAATTTCCCAGATCTCAATCAAATAGAGCATCTGTGGGATGTACTGAACAAACAAGTCCGATCCATGGAGGCCCCACCTCGCAACTTACAGGACTTACAGGACCTTCAGGGGAGTCCATGCCTCGATGGGTCAGAGCTGTTTTGGCAGCAAAAGGGGGACCACCACAATATTAGGAAGGTGGTCATACTGTTTTGCCTGATTGATATGATATGATATATAATATAATATAATATAATAGTTTGTTGCAAGTGTTTCAGTTATTACTGAATTAGAGCAAAGAGGACACTGACAATGCATCGACAGACAAAACAGAGCAGGTTACTTTTGATATGAAACAGTCTCAAATTTTGTAATTTTTAAGGAAATTTAAACAAATACCATTTTGTAGCTCTTTAAAGGGGACCTATTATGCCCCATTTTACAAGATGTAAAATAAGTCTCTGATGTCCCCAGAGGTGTGTATGTGAAGTTTTAGCTCAAAATACCCCACAGATAATTTTTTATAGCATGTTAGAATTGCCACTTTTAGTGGTTGAGCAAAAACGCGCCATTTCAGTGTGTGCCCTTTAAATGCAAATGAGCTTCTGCACTCGGCCTAAGAGGGCAGAGCTTCAAGAGCTCGTTCTCCCCTGTCAGGATTCAGTCAGGACGCACTATAATGTCAGAAACGGCAAATATATGCTGCATGGAGATAGAACGGGTATAGTTTAGTTAAATTACGGTTATAACTTATGTTGTCGTCTTGTTTTTATCCACTATATTACTACAAGCATGTTGTACTGTCCGAATGATGGCCAAAACTACACAGATGAGTTTTATGACGTTTATTGTACTTAACACAAAAGATGAAGCGTCCGTTTTCACTCTAGAAAATTACTGTAAGAGCTTAAAGGTGCTCTAAGTGATGTCACGTGTTTTTAGGCCAAAACAAGGTGGAGGAGGAGGGAGAGTCTAGCTAGCCTCTGTTTTGTTTAACAACACTTTGAACGTCAACAGGAAGTTACTCCACACAGGATCACTTGGAGCACCTTTAATAAAACACAAGTGTGCATTAAAATATTATCCATGAACTCTCTCTCTCTTTTCTCTTGTACACTTGCAGTCTTATACAGACTGCAGGTGTTTAAAAATTAAAATAGCGACGGCTCTCCTGTCTCCGTGAATACAGTAAGAAACTATGGTAACTTTAACCACATTTAACAGTACATTAGCAACATGCTAACGAAATATTTAGAAAGACAATTCACAAATATCACTAAAAATATCATGTAATCATGGATCATGTCAGTTATTATCGCTCCATCTGCCATTTTTCGCTATTGTTCTTGCTTGCTTACCTAGTCTGATGATTCAGCTGTGCACAGATCCAGACGTTAATACTACTGTATGCCATCCTGTTAAAAACCTCTTTTTCTTAGGCTAGTTAACTTATGTTCACATTTCCCTCATTCATGTGTTGAGCGCCGCCTTGAAGTAGCAACGCTTTGAGAAATCTATTTATAGCGCTTTATTTTATTAAATAAAATATCGATATTTGGCGCAGCTTATCAATTCTCGTATCACACAGGATGACAACGATATATCGACATATCGATATTTTGTCCCACCCCTTGTGTGGACTGCTTGGTTACGGTTTTTAACCAATATTTTTTTCCGCACTGAGCTTTATTTCTGCACTGTTTTGCATCTAGCGCCGCATATTGTGGGTTCAATGGGCTAGGCTATCAAAAACATTAAAACACAATATTATCGCATCTCGTGCGCCACTGCTTAGATTTTTGAATTTTTTTTTTCATGGATTTTTATTTTAAATTCTACAAATATTTTAAATAACCCTAACCAGCAGTTATGTATATTTTTTTCAAATCTTATTATAAATTTTGTTCTGGACCAAGTTGTTAATTTAATTTCCAAATGTTAGATAATAGAGGTGTGACGAGACTGGTATCTCACGAGACGAGACTCGAGATTGAGTTCATGAGACGAGACGAGACAAGATTTTTACACACTATTTTTAAGAAATCCTCAATGGCGAAATACATATTCTGCAGGTGCATTTGAAATGTTTTAACTAATCATCTTGTAATCAATGTCATTTCAGTTCTACTTTCTGAGTATGAATTATCATATGCAGTAAAAGACAACAATACTCAAGCACTGTAAAAGGTTTTGCTACTAACTCAACTGACTGACTTCTCTTCTGTATGATTTGTCTCTTCAGACCTCACTGTACATGATTTATGAGCTTCTACAACTTTTGACCTCCTAACTGAACTCCTTTCCACAAACTGATCACAGAAATAAAAAGTATAAATAAAAATGGTAACACTTTACAATAAGACCAGTTTTTTCTTTGATACAGAGCTAAGAGATGGTAACTACACAGCCCAGCCTAAAATAGCTTTCATATTGAGAGATATTTGCCTTCATCAGGGAGCCGCTTTCAAAATGTGGGGTATTGAAATCGCGTTTGAATGCGCGCTCGCGTTTACTTTCACTTTCAGCGATCGCGCGTACTCTGTAAATATGGAGCGGCGGCGACTGTTATCCAACTGAATTAAATGTTTTTTTTATTTAAATACAACGCAAAACGACAGTGGAGGCGTAATGTAAACGTAGCGGTGGCATATTCTTTCCTAATCATCCTAACACTCTGTCATGGCAATATCACAAGACTACTTTTTGCCTCGACGATAAATCTCGTCACATTTTAGTCTCGCGAGATCTCGTGACACGAGATCTCGTCCCACCCCTATTAGATAAGAATAATTGTTTAAAAAGTAGTGGCTGGCTGATATGGATTTTTTTTTTTTTTGTGGTTGATACAATAATTCCAGTCAAGGGTCAAAATGACTAAATTACATCGTATCTCTTAATTTTCTTTTAAACTTGATGTAAAGGGATTGTTAACCCAAAAATGAAAATTCATACACGTTTGGAATGGCATGGAGTTGGGTAAATGACAGAATTTGCATATTTGTGTGAACCATCCTAACTACTGGGAAGAACGAAGTAGTGCATCTTAAGAAAGGCCCATTTTATAGCATTTAAAGGTGCTGTAAAAATTTTCAAATGACATATATAAAATGTTCCTACTGCTTGACAGATCATTGAAACAGTTGTCTTGAGAAATCACATCTAGTCCTTGTAGACAACAGAGTCAGGGGAACAACTCATCCCTTGTTTTAGTCAATTTAAAAATGCTCTCGTCAATCATTTTGCATACTGATTTGCTAATCTAGTAGGGCTGGAACAATAAATCGATGCATCGTGATTTGTGGATCAATTCTGAGATTTTCCAAATGCTTTGCGATTCTCTCTGCAATTGATTCTGAGCTTAGTTTTTAACATCAGATGGCACTCTAGGCTAGTTTTTAATTGCACCCTCAAATGCTGACGAAGAAGAGTACTGAGAATGTACTAAGTTGCACCTCAGAATGCTTTTATGATGCATGATTAATGTAAACAGCCCACTGCAAACACCCTTGTAATTTGCTTCAACCTTTTTGAACTTTATGAATGATTATTTTATAGAAGGTTTAAGTGGTGTGTATGGAATTGTAAGCAAGTAGAGTATGGCTGTTCCTAATGCATGCAGCATACAATGAAGCCCGAGAGTGTCGTTGTAATTCGCTTCAAACTTTCCGAACTTTATAAAAGATTATTTTACGGAAGGTTCGAGTGGTGTATGTACAATGTGTGTGAGGAATTGGAAGCAAGCAGAATCTAGATGTTTCTAAAGCATACTCGGCATCATCGCGCATCTGAATAAAAAAATAGCTCAGAATTGATTCTGAAATTCTCATAATCGATCCAGAATCGATTTTTATTTTTTTCTCTTTCTCCCACCCCTGCTGCTTTGAGACTAGTTGAATAGGGATTAAAAAAAGGGGTGGGTGGATTTTTATCATTATGAGGTGTTCACACGCTGCCAACACACATTTATGTCCAAACACCATGTAAAAGTGGAATTTGCATAATAGGTGTCCTTTAAAGATGGTTACATAAAAAGATAAATCGGTCTAATTTGAATTAGCAAAGTAAGACTGATTACATCTTGTCTAATTGCTAGTTGGTCAAATTAATTCTTAAGGTACAGTCTTAACATTCAGCAACTAGCCACTGGTCCAGTTTTAGTTGTCAGACTCTATCAGTGATCTTTTCTTTTTGTTTTTGTTTTTCTTTCAATGGCCTTTAGATGTCTCTAGACCTCAATGTTTCATTTTCATGAGTTTTCTATCCATGATATGTTTGCAGATGCAAAGAAAGTAATGAACATGTAGATGAAGATCTTTTTCCTGCTCAGAATGAAGAATCCAAACTTCATCTTATGAATAAAAGAACCGTAAGAAAATAAAAGAACATTCTTTTTTTTTTTTTTTTTTTTTGATTGGTTGCTGTAAAAATATTGGTAAATTAGTAAGATTTAAATAACCTCATACTTTTTGTTTTTGCAGCATCGTTGCATGCAGCCTAGAGATTTTGCTATAAAGACCCCTGAGAATGACAGGCGACTGAAAAAAAAATTAGACAAAATGATGGAAGACCTGATCCCCTCGTCCCCTGTTGGTGAGGAAAGCAAAAGTTTGTTTCATTGGTTTCATATTTATTTCATTAAACAAATTTGTGAATTTTGTGCTTTTTGTTTTGTTTTAATAGTTTCTGACACTTCACCATTCGTTGTTGATGAGGAAAGTGGAATAGTCTACAGTCCCTCTTTAAAACGCTCTGACAGCATGGCTCAGCGACTCAGAGAAATGAGAGTTCAACGTGAACATCTCTCACCCACTGGTATTTCCTCATCCTATTGAGAACTACGTTTAATTTCTGAACTAATAATATTTATATAATTTTTTCCCAGGGGTGTTATAGGGATGTTATAAGTTGACCGTAGAGATGCACCGATGTATCGTCCGCCGATATTTATTGGCCGATTTTTGCTCAATTTACAACCGTCGGCATATTGGCTACAAACAGGAAAAAGGCAGATATAACAAACCGGTTGTTTATTAATTAACTGTGTCAAGGCACTGAGCTGTATAATGTCTGTTGCATAATCCTAGCGCTGCTGTCTGTGCTTTAATGTTAATCAAACAACGAAAGACAAAAAAAAATCGCACACTATTGTTGACTAAATATCTTTTGTAACTTTCATAAGTGTAGCGAACCCCATCTGAATGATGGCCAAAACTTTACTGATGTTTTATTAATTGTATTGCGTCCATTTTCACTCCAAAAAAAATGCACATTAAACTCTCTCTCTCTCCATTTCATTATCAACATACAGCGAATTACACTTACGAACACTTATTACAACTAACAGTAAACAGACCTTATGCCTTTTGCCTTTATATACAGACCTTATGCCTTTTCGGGGGTGCTTAATAAACTGGCAAACTCTAAATCTGCAAAATAACTCTGAAGAACTGCATACTCTCCCTATCATTACCCGTATCGTTTCATAGACTAGAAGGCCCGTCAAAATAAGTTCCGCCTTAGTGCAGATCTTATACATATTTAAACTTACAGCAAATATTAAAATGTATACAAAAACAAATTAAAAGATTAATCACAATGAAGTCTGTTACAATAAGGATTAATATGTATTGAATTTATACAGTGAAGAATATGCAGTTATTTTACATTTTTGTCTACTTTATTTCTGTACCTGAAAGCTTAACCCTACCTAAAAAGCACTGTTTATTTCATATGTATCTTTGTTCTGTTGTATTTATGTCAGCCGGCTGAATGTTAAATGGATCCAATCCATGTTCATTAGAAATTATTTGAAGATGCTGCAATAAAGTAGCTAGCAAGGCTCGAAATTGCGACCATTTTAGTCGCATATGCTCCCTTAATTGAATGTGTGCGAATATTCGACACTTTGGAAGAAGGGGGCTGAACATATTCTTCTCTCTAATATAGGCAGTGTAACGAGTTGAAATATGGTGTGGCCCCTTTAACTCCCTCGGGTCGGCGGTCACGCCGACGTGACCACCGTGGTTTTTTTCTAACCAGTGTGAAAGAGACTCAAAATACTCCGTCAATCTTCAAACTGGTGAGATAGAGCATCTGCCTTGACGTTCTTTGAGCCTGGGCGATAGGTCACAGTGAAGACGAAACGAGAGAAGAACAGGGACCAACGAGCCTGACGAGGGTTAAGTCTCTTTGCCGTGCGTAGGTATTCCAGATTCTTGTGGTCTGTCAACACTACAAATGGATGTAAAGCTCCCTCTAACCAATGGCGCCACTCCTCAAATGCCGCTTTCATGGCTAGCAGTTCTCGATCACCGATGTCGTAGTTGCGTTCTGCTGCTGAGAGCTTCCTGGAATAGTAAGCACAGGGATATAGTTTAGGTGGGTTACCTTGTCTCTGAGAAAGAACTGCCCCAAGACCGGTGCTGGACGCGTCAACCTCGACGGTGAATGGGAGTGAGGGATCAGGATGGTGCAAGATAGGTGCCGAGATGAACCGTTCCTTTAATTGCTGTAAAACCTCCATGTCTGCAGGTGTCCACTTAAGGTTATGTTGACCCTTCTTGACCATGCTAGTGAGAGGGCATGCTATGGTACTGAAGTTACGGATGAACCGTCGATAGAAATTGGAGAAGCCCAGGAAGCGCTGCATCTCTTTGAGAGTGTTGGGACGTGGCCAGTCAAGGATAGTGGAGACCTTCTTGTCATCCATGGCGACGCCCTCCGAACTGATGATGTAGCCGAGGAACGAGGTGGATGTCTGGTGAAATTCACATTTCTCAGCCTTGGCGTATAGTTGATGCTCAATCAGTCTTTGAAGTACCTGTCTGACTTGTAGAACATGCTCCACCATGGTGTCGGAGTAGACCAAGATGTCGTCTATATAAACAATGACAAATCTGTTAAGCATGTCCCTGAAAACATTGTTAATGAATGTCTGGAACACCGAAGGACTGTTGACAAGCCCGAAGGGCATAACAAGATATTCATAGTGCCCTGTAGCAGTGGAGAAAGCGATTTTCCATTCATCCCCCTCCCGGATGCGGATTAAATTGTAAGCACTGCGCAGATCGAGCTTCGTGAAGAATCTTGCAGTCCGGAGCTGCTCCAATGCGGCAGGGACCAGGGGTAAAGGGTAACGGAATTTAATAGTTATTTCATTCAGGCCACGATAATCTATGCAGGGTCGTAGACCACCGTCTTTTTTACTCACAGCGAAGCAGCCAGCGGATGCCGGTGAAGTGGAGGGGCGAATGAAGCCCTTTGCGAGATCCTCCTCTGTGTACTTCTTCATGGACTCTGATTCGGGTTGTGAGAGAGGAAAGATACGGCCCTTGGGTGGAGTTGCTCCTGGAATGAGATCAATAGCGCAGTCGTAAGGGCGATGAGGAGGTAACTGAGAGGCACGTACCTTACTGAAAGCCAGAGTGAGATCTTGATATTTGGCAGGTAACTGTAGATCAGATGGTATTTCAACCTTCTCTGGTGATTCGATAGCTTGGATGGTTCTGACAGGAAGGAGTGATGGCTCAGACAGACACTTGTTTAAACAGTTCTTGTTCCACTGAACAATTTGTCCCTCTCTCCAGCAGATGTGAGGATTGTGAAACCGTAGCCATGGTAACCCGAGTATGATGGATGCTGTAGAAGTGGGGAGAACGTGGAACTGGATGCGCTCAGTGTGAAACATTCCAATCTGCAATGTGATCTGCTGTGTGATGGTGTTGACGCACATGTCAGCGCTATAGTAAGGGTTAGTGTCACTCACCGACCGTGGATTCTCGGGGCGGATGCGAACAGGGCAGTTGTTGCGAACATGACCAGGATTTCCGCAGTTCAGACACAGACGGTGGGTCATCCGGCGACTTCTCTCCTCCTCAGACAGGTGATAGCCGTTTATCTGCATGGGTTCTGGGGTGTCGGGATCAGCTGAGCGACTTGGACGTATACTGCGTTTCTGACCAGTCTTTCGGGAACGAATCAGATTATCCACTTGAATAGCCAGCTCGATGTATTGATCCAAGTTTTTACCCTCGTCATGACAAGCCAGTTCAGTTTGCAATTCATGTGACAGTCCCCTTCGGAAACCAACTTTCAGAGAATCACTCACCCAGTTCGTTTGGGCGGCCAGTGTGCAGAAAGCGAGAGCATATTCAGCTGCTGATTTTCATCCCTGTGTTAACTCCAGCAAGCGGTCACCCGCTCCCTTGCCATCTAGTGGATGGTCGAAAACATCTCTGAAGCTCTGCATAAAACAATCTTATGTAGTGAAAGCAGCACCATCGTCTCTCCAAACAGCGGTTATCCATTCGAGCGCCTTCCCCGTAAACAGAGAACAAACCAAGACGATCTTATTGGTATCAGTGGAATACATGGCCGGTTGTTAGTTAATAAACAAAGAGCATTGAAGAATGAAACCCTTACACTTTGCCGTTAAACTTCTCAGGCAGAGAAAGGCGGGGACTCACCGGCGATGGCGTTGCTGCCGCGTGGTTAATGGCGGCGGTGGTGAGTGGTGGCGGCGCCGCTGGGGAGGACAGCTGAATACCTTGCAGAGCCTTTATCAACTCTTCAGTGAGGTTAGTGAGGCGGTTGAGCTGGTGTTGGTGGGCAGCGAGTTGGCTGGCTTGGGCAGACATAGTTGCACACAGATGAGAGAAAGCAGCTGGATCTTGTTGTGGCGAAGTCTTCTGTAACGAATCATCATTCAAGCTGGAATCCATTTGCATGCTTTTATTAAAGAACAGAGTGGTCGTACAGGCAGGGTCAAACAAGGACAGACGGGTAAGGCAGAGACAGGCAGAATCGTGGTCAGAGGGCAGGCAATGGGTCAGGACAGGCAGATATCACTCACAGATAAGTATTCCAGGCAAAGATCAAGAGGAAGGCAGAATAGGGTCGATAACGAGTAACAGCAGGTACAGCAACAGGTAACGCTCAGAAATGTTCACCGGGGCAAAACAAGACTGGTGTGCATGAGAGTCTTTTATAGTCCAGGTAATGGGTTTCAGCTGTGATGGTGATTAGTCCAAGGCACGGGATTGTGGGTAATGTAGTGCATATGGAAGTGCGTGTGTCAGTATTTGGGGGATGGTTCCCTCCGATGGCCAGAGGAGGGTATCACGGAGTTCGTCTCTGTGACAATATGCCTGCTGTGAGCTGATACAGTGACCCATCCCACTGTTCTATCACACAAGTAATTAATAGGGCTTAGTGGTTCAACGGATTACACAACTCACGGTTTGGATCATATCACGGTTATTAAGTCATGGATCGGATCATTTTTCAGATCGGCACAAAAAAAAAATAATTGGGGGGTGGGTAACTTAGTATTTATTACTTTAACTACTCCGATACCACAGCAGAAACTACAAGCCTAACTAATACATTATTAAAGGCAAGTGGACAGACTGTAAAAAGAACAAATACTGTACACCAATTACAAGCATAAATAAATACAACATAAAGTCTAACTGTAGTAATTTTCGTGTACAGAAATGTAAAATGACACTGTTCACTGTATAAATTTAATATAGATTAATATTTTTTTTAAAGCTGTTTTGTTGTTTGATTTACATGACAGACAGCAGCAGGTATTTATAGGTTGCTGTCACACTAAGAGTAAGACCCCATACACGCACACATCCAGTAGAATTCTCACCTCGTTCAATTAAGACATAACCGGATGTGTTTACAAGATTACTTGCCGAGAGGGCTATTTTGACTGACATAATGCGTGTATGTGTCCATCCAAGTGCGTTGAGGATGCAAAAGAGAAATCAATTTGAAGTTTGCGAGCTATCTGAAACGCGCCTCTCTCTCTCTCTCTCTCTCTCTCTCTCTCTCTCTCTCTCTCTCTCTCTCTCTCTCTCTCTCTCTCTCTCTCTCTCTCTCTCTCTCTCTCTCTCTCTCTCTCTCTCTCTCTCTCTCTCTCTCTCTCTCTCTCTCTCTCTCTCTCTCTCTCTCTCTCTCTCTCTCTCTCTCTGTGTGTGTGTGTGTGCGTGTGAGCCTTGTATGTTAAAGCTGCCGTAGGTAACTTTTGTAAAAAAATATTTTTTACATATTTGTTAAACCTGACATTATGTCCTGACAGTAGAATATGAGACAGATAATCTGTGAAAAAATCAAGCTCCTCTAGCTCCTCCCAGTGGTCCTATTGCCATTTGCAGAAATACACCGCTCCCGGTAAGAAACAACCAATCAGAGCCAGGAGGAGTGTCTTAGCAGTGTCAATCAATCAAGCTCGCGTGCGCGCTGATCACACTCCTCTCATGCACAGTGTACAGGCGTCAAATTCAAGAATACCGGTGTGCCGCAGCTTTGCTTATGGCGAAATAAAACGATGTTATATGCAAAGGACCACCCTGAAATCTACAAGAAACCACGCCATACATAATTTGTCAGTCCTGTTTTGAAATTATCTTAGTTGTGTAGTTCTTAAAAAATTAAACAAATCAAGCAGGGATACTTACTTGTCAAGCAGAAATGTGGCTGACTCTGCATCGTTTTTTAATCCGTTCAGGACACGTAGCTCCCTCCACCTCGGAAAAGCCGCTCCGATATTTACCCTCGTTTTATTTTGGGCTCTATCTAATTCGTTCTTTTTGGCTTTTTTATCATCGTCATCTGTCTTTTTCCGTTTACCCGTCTTTATTTTATGAGCAGGTGCCACTCGAGGAATTGACAGTTTGGATTGTTTTTCCGCCATAAGCAAAGCTGCGGCACACCGGTAATCTTGAAGCCTGTATGCGCTGGCGCTGTGCATGAGAGGGGTGAGATCAGCGCGTACGCGAGCTTGATTGATTGACACTGCTAAGACACTCCTCCTGGCTCTGATTGGTTGTTTCTTACCGGGAGCTGTGTATTTCTGCAAATGGCAATAGGACCACTGGGAGGAGCCAGAGGAGCTTGATTTTTTTTTTCACAGATTATCTGTCTCATATTCTACTGTCAGGACATAATGTCAGGTTTAACAAATATGTAAAAAAAATTTTTTTACAAAAGTTACCTACAGCAGCTTTAATATAACTTCCAAAGGTTGGAATCGATTCCATTAAGGGGAATCGACTTCTCATTTAGGGCCTTTATTAGTTCAACAAAGCTATCGTTAATTTGCCTCTTGCTTGCTATAGTGTTTGGAAGTAGACATTCGGTAATGCATATATCACGATAATGAATATGCACAATATTGTTATTGAGGGCACTTCAAAGTACCATAAATAATAATTTATTACCAATTATTAAATTTTATAATGCATTTAAGAATTCTTTCCCCATCAGCTGTATAAAATGCACAACACCGCTGTATTCTGGACACGCACTCAGATGTAAACAAGACCAACGTGCATGAGAAGCACATGGCGCAACGAGTGAAGGAGACGTACTGAATGAAAGTGCACGTTCACTCTCTGACAGCAGAATGCAGCGGTTACCCCGGAAACCCCGCAAACAAAGCAACTGCGCTAGTGAAGTTTTTTTAAATGCTTCAAACAGCCATTCATTTTTTTTTGTAATCTCATTGTTCATCACAGCACCAAATACTTAATACTTAAAGACTTAATAGGCTATTTATTTTCAAACGTAGACATTTTTATATTTCAATCTGGACTACAACATGCCCTAATGATTAGAAATGTTCTGATTATTTGTTATTGTTCAGTAAAACTATGAAACATATGGCTTCATTATTTAACATGTTAATTCATTATTACCAAACTGACAATGAAAAATACTTAAGCATTAATTATTCTTAGTTAATGTTAATTTCTTACTGTTTAATAACATTACTAAAATCAGAAGAACTTAATTAATGGACCTGAGATAAAACTAACAATGATCAGTTGTATTTCTTAACTAACATTAACAAAAAATACTTTCTGTAACAAACGTAGCATGCTCAATCTTAGTTAATGCGTTAAATAATGAGACCTTATTGTAAAGTGTTACCTGTTGTTCTTTATAGCCTAATTCTTTTGCACTTAAATCTGTTTGAAAATTTTACTTTATATATTTTTGTGTATTGAATTATTGTATTTAAGCATTCAGAGTTCTTTTTGTTAATACTAAAAGAGTTCTTAAATCTGTTATACTATAACACTTTTTTTTCTTTTTTTTTGCAACTTATTTCGATATCGTGATAATACAGTATACCGTGATAAAAGCTTCAGCAATTAATCGCAACATGAAAATTTGATACTGCCTATTTGGAAGTCTGATTAATTTCCTTAAAAGGGTTATTTTGGGTAGTTCATGTCAATGAACCAGTTCAAAAATTCAGACGTTATATAACGGTGAATGTGGCTTATGCTCTCTACAATTTTGAGCGCTGCACAGACTTATTAGAGAATAGAATCATGATGGGATTGAGGGTCTTAATTATTTTCATTTTAAATAAAATGCTAGTTTTTTTAAAATCCTTTTCTTTCTATCAGCCAATGTGAGCACAGATCAGTGGTGGATGAGAGCCTTAATTGCTATATAGCCTAGTAAAAAACAACTTAAAACTTTGATTGGCAGATAAATCACGCGCTCTGATACCAGTGTTGTTGTTAATGTTCTGGTTATTGTACAGTTTGCTTTATAAATTAATTCTGTGCAAAGCATAGTTAAAGTAAACTTCATAATTCAGCTGAATTGTGCACATTTAGACACTGTGTGTCTTGTTCCATCCATGCATCCTTGAATAAGGATAATTTTTTTTTCTTCTTTAAAAAAAAAAAAAGCAATACTGCTGGGCTATGGATTTTGGACTATGACCCATTTCAGGTGCAATGCAGCCAAAATTACAATTTAAAATCAATTAGAGCTATAGAAATGTACCTTTTTATATTATTAATACAGATTCATATTATGAGAAGGCTACTTTCTATGACCTTAATACCCTGTAGTCATGGTGAGATGAGTTCCTTCAATCTAAAAAACAAGAATCGAAAACAGGAGAAATCGATTCTTGGAATCGACTCCAATCGATTCCAGAACCAGGAATCGGACTCGATTCCAAAAATTTAGGAATCGAACAGCCCTACCAATTAAACTTCATCTTTACGTTCTTAAGTTTAAAGCAGATTTTAGGTTGGTTAATATTAGCGGTATATCACTCCCTTTTACTGCGCTCCGTTGTCACAT
This sequence comes from Megalobrama amblycephala, assembly GCF_018812025.1. Classification (NCBI taxonomy): domain Eukaryota; kingdom Metazoa; phylum Chordata; class Actinopteri; order Cypriniformes; family Xenocyprididae; genus Megalobrama; species Megalobrama amblycephala. Next base: position 30,222,402 of record NC_063054.1, read on the forward strand.
GACAGGGAGCTGACTAGCACGCAAACTGTAAAGAGATGAAGAGAGAAGATGAAAAGAGCAGTTATACAGCTTGCGCATCCTCTTGAGGAGAAATCGGAAAAAAATGAGCGCAGCACAAGCAAAGAATCTCACATACTGTGGTAAAAATTCAAAATGTGGAGTTATGTTTAGAACATATGATACAAATAAGCAACATCACACAACCAGAGTGGTTTCCTGAATATACGATAGAAAATGTGATACTGATTTCAAACAACAGTACAGTAAACAAGAAGTTAAAATTAAATCACTTACATTTTAGAAAAAATATTGACTGTTTATGTTCTGTTTCAGCAGTGAAAATTGCTCCAAACTTGATCACAGCAAAACCATAGCGCATCTCACAGAAACACCAGTGTTTTCATTACTGAATGATTCAGGGTTTTGAACGAATCAGTTGTCAAAGATTCAAAGACCCATTCATAAATAACTGCCTTATTCTTGAATGAATCAGCTGTTTGAAAGAGTTGTTTGAATGAATGACTCAACAATAATGCACTCATTAAGACAGTCACTTGCTGCCACCTACTGGTGGATTAGTTTCATGTTTACACTGTGTTCCAAATTATTATCCAAGTGACACATCAGTAGAATTTCACTACAATAAACATTCAGATTTTAGTTTTTCAGAGAAAGTGTTTGTTTTATTTCTCCATATCTTTTTAGATAATTTACCCTAATAATAAACCTTGGATGTCAAAAGCAGTTAAAGGTAGTTTACAGAAGAAGAAGCTGTCCTAGAGTCAAGGAGGAATCTTAGAAAGAGAAGCAGCAAAAAAGGAGGTTAAAGTGGAAATCTAAACATGGGTATAAAACTAAAGTAGAGAGTAAACTGGCTAAGAAGAATATTGCTTCAGCATGGTCTGGTATGAAAACTATAGGTATACAGCAAAGTGTGAATAGAACTGATATTGCCATGGATAGTTTCAGGTCAAATAGTGAACTTGCCAATGCACTAAATTTTTATTTGAGATTTGATCAGTTTGATTTTAAGAATGAAATTGAGGAATTGAGATGTAAATTTAAAGATAATCATCATCTCGTCCTAGACCAGAGAGCAGTTGAAAAATCTTTTCTTTCTTTAAAGGTAAATAAGAGTCTTAGTCCAGACAATATCTGTGGCAAACTATTGAAATATTGTGCAGGGCAATTAAGTTACATCTTTTATGATATTTTTAATGTCTTTATACCTACAACATGTACCTAACTTGTGGAAGCAGGCTGTTATTATCCCGGCTCCTAAAAATAATTGTCCCAAGGCTTTAAATGACCTCAGGCCAATTACCCTTACTTCTCTTATAATGATCATTTGAAAAGCTTGTAAAGACAGAGATTGTAAGGCAAACTGAGAAAGCTCTCGACCCTATGCAGTTTGCCTATAGGGCACATAGAAGAGTTGAGGACACTACAGTTACTCTACTTAATCTTTTGTCTAAGCATTTAGAAGGGAGAAATACTCATGCTAGACTGTTGTTTATTGACACTTCCTCAGCTTTTAATACTATCCAACCTCACATTTTAGTTATGAGACTTATAGAGCATTTTAAGCTGAGCAACAATTTAGTGGGTTGGATACTGGATTTCTTGACAAACAGAACACAGAGGGTGAAAGTAAATGGCATTTTATCAGATTTATGTTTGTCCACTGGTTCACCCCAGGGCTGTGTTCTTTCACCTTTATTTTATATTTTGTATACTAATATGTGCCAAAGTAACCATGTAAATAGGACTATATTGAAATTTGCTGATGACACCATTATCGTGGGTCTGTTACACAATGAGTCTGGCCATGGTCCTATTATTGAGGAGATTGTCACCTGATGTGATAAATCTTATTTGGAGATAAATAGAACTAAAACAAAAGGACATGATTATAGATTTTAGAACTTGTGCTTTACGTTATGACACTAGGATTATTAAAGATTAGGCGGTGGATGTTGTAGAAAGCTACAAATGTCTTGGGACAGTCATAGATTCTAAATTGACTTTTGAAAAGAACTGTGAGATGGTATGTAAAAAAGGACATCAGCTTCTGTTTTGCCTCAGAAAGCTGTTTAGATTTCACATTGACAAATCTATGATGACCCTTTTCTATCGGGCTTTTATTGAATCAGTCTTGTCGTTCTCCCTTGTGGCGTGGTTTGGTAATTTGTCTTTGAAGAACAAAAATTCTTTGAATCGAATTGTTAGGTGGGCAAGTAAAATTATAGGTGAACCACAACTCAACTTAGCAGGTCTTTACTCCAGCTATTTACAGCGTAAGGCGACTTTTATAATTAGAGATTGTTCCCACCTTTTACACGCTGAGTTCCAGCTCTTCACCTCTAGATGTCGGTTCGTGGCCCCTAGGTGGAGAACTAGACGATATAGGAATACTTTTGTACCAGGCAGCTATAGAATTATTAAATGAAAAAAGCAGGAGATGATATACATGGTTACTTTAGTATTTTAGGTGGGCTTCGGGGGGGTGTGTAGAAGCACATTGTCATGAATTTTTTTTTTTTATATTTTATTGTTATTGTAATTTAAAATATACATGAGAGATTTGACTGCTCACTCACTTGCAGAAAGTTTTTATTGACCAACGTTTCAGCACAAAGCCTTTCTCAAGGCTTTGTGCCGAAACGTTGGTCAATAAAAACTTTATCCATGTGAGTGTGCAGTTAAATCTCTCTTATATATTTAGATTTATTGCTCTTGACTTGCACCTCGGACAGAGTGCGTTTGTTTCTGTTTTTGATTGTATGTTGTTATGTCTTATGAATTGTCTTAAGATCGTTTAAGATTATGATTGCTGAATCTTCTGTCTGCGCAAAAAATTTACCTTCGGGTAATAATAAAGATACCTTGACCTTGATAACTGTTATCAATCTCAGACAAAACAGTTTGCCAGGTCTACTTAGGTAAATGGAAACCCTACTTAAAGAAGTTGTTCCACGTTATTAAGCAAGTCACAGTTCTCATGCAATATGGAGAGGAAGATCTTTCTGAAGATAAAAAATGAAATAGTGCAATGTTACGTAAAAGGCATGAAAACAACTAATGTATGAAAAGTGAATGTAAATTATCAAATAAGATTTTTGAGTGACTTGGAGCACAGCAAAACTTTAAGGAAAGTTTCTATCAAAAAAAAAAAAAAATAGTTGTATTAAAAGGACAACTATAAAAAAAAAGAGCCAGTGTTGAGCAGCAAACAGGTATTTGAAGCTCCTGGTGTCTCTAGAATTTCAAGAACCTCTCCATGCTGGCTTGCAGTGTTGTGTAAAGTTGTATTTCAGCCACCTCTAACCAAACCTCACAAAGAGAAACATTTACAGTGGGTGTAGAAATAAATGAAGACTCATTTTTAAATAGTTTTATTCACTGATGAATGCCAGTGAATGGGATGGACTTCTGGATGGCCACCACGTTCCAACAAGACTGTGACGTCAGCAGGGAGCTGGCGGGTGATTATTTGGGCTGGAATATTGGGAAGTGAGATAGAAGGTCCCTTTAAGGTCTCTGAGGGTGTCAGAATGACTTCTGCAAGATATGTGGCCATTTTCAGCTTTGATATAAAAAGGATAATGCCTTCTGACATACTATGCACTATCCCATGCTGTAAAAAACACCACAGCAATAAAACTGTTTGAAAATGTATTTCTACACCCATCATACTGTAAATGTTTGTCTTTGTGAGGTTTGGTTAGGGGTGGCTGAAATGCAATTTTACACACAACTGCCAGCCTGCATGGAGAGGTTCTTGAGACTCCAAAGACACCAGGAGCTTCAAATACCTGGTGCTCAACAGTGGCTTTTTTTTTTTTTTTTTTTTTTTTTTTTTTTAAACAGCTGTCATTTTAATACAATTAACTTGTTTGACAGGAACTTTAAGCCTTTATCTGACCGAGTTCTGCTGTGCTCTAAATCACTCACAAATCTTATGATAGTTCCATAATCTCCATTTACTTTTCACACAATATTAGTTGTTTTCATGCCTTTTGCATAACATTGCACCATTTCATGCTTTTCATATTCAGAAAGATCTTTCTTCCTCCCCATATTACATGAGAACTGTGACTTGCTTAATAATGTGGAACAACATCTTTAAGTAGGAATTCCGTTTACAATTAAGTGGGCCTGGCAAACTATTTAACAAACCTGTCTGAGATTGATACCAGTTATCTAAAAAGATACGGAGAAATAAAACAAACACTTTGTTTGAAAAACTAAAATCTGAATGGTTATTGTACTGAAATCCCACTGATACGTCACTTGCATAATAATTTGGAACACAGTGTAAAAGTATAATTTCTTTCCCAGAGCATTTCTAATGTCTTTTCAAAAAAATATTTAAAGCAATTTTATAACATTTAATGCAGTTGTAATTATTCAGTGTAAATGATTTTATTTGATCATCATAGCCCTATAGTGTTGTCTTATTCTATATTATATTATATTATATTTGACTTGACTTGTCTAAAATGTAAACAAGCTCTTTGCTGCTGCACATACTATACACTGTGAATTCTGAAACGTTTTTTGCTGTGATTTTTTTTTTGAAGTTGTGGTGCTCAACTTTTTGAAGCCCTGAGCTAGTATAACTTAATGCATATGTTTGTGAACTTTGTTGATTTAAAACATGATCAAAAATACTATCTATTTTAACGACAAAATTTCATATGAGAGAGCAAGTGACAGATCTAAAACTAAAACCATGTAAACACTTTAATAAATAAATCATTTAATGTTTTGGTAGACATTATAATATAGTATAATACTGGAATGCAGAAATACTACATAAAACAAACTGTCATATTTAATATTAAAAAAACTGAATCAAATAATTCTTGGGCTTCTGGTGTCAGGTTATAAGAGATTGTGTTGTCGGTATGATTACATATTATTTTTTATTATTTGTTTTTATTTTATTTGTTTGTTTTATTATTCATACCACATCAGTAAATGAGTGTCTTAATAGAAAGTCTATAATATATATTATCTGGAAAAAGACAAAATTAGCAATATCCGAAAAAACATAAGCAGCGCAGAAACTCGTTGTCAAAGCTGTCCTGTGATTTATCAGCTTAGAAACTCAAAAGTTAGATATTTTTCTACTTCTTAAGCAACTACTTACAACCCACATTTTCACAATTAATAGAGAAATGATATGACTAATTCACACAGGCATTTGCTATCATTAACGCATTCAAATAAATGTACTGATACAGTGCTAATTAATCTGTATCTGATTAACGAGCAGAAATCTGTATGAAATGTTAGGAACCATAGATATAATAACTGTTGAAATAATTGTTTATGTCAGAGCACTCTTTCATTAGGAAAAAATACCCCACCTTTACTAGTCAACCATATTTACAGTACAGACCAGGTCAGAGAACTGTGAGTGCAAAAAAAAAAAAAAACCGAAACAAAGCAAAAAACAAAATAATCGTTCATTAATCATAATTGAGGCAAAATGTTCAATTAATCGAGGTTTTGATTTTAGGTCATATCGTCCAGCCCTAGGGCAAACAGTTTTACCATTTACTGCATATTGTCATTCTTGTAGTTATTAATGGCCAATGAATCAGATGTCTCAAACATTCAAAGAATTTTCTTCCACATTGCAATAAGGTGGATAGGATTCTTAAATCTCCCCTTTTCTTTCTTGGGTGCAGGAATGTACCCCATGCTGTGAGAATATTGTCACCCCTTGGTGTGAATAGTTTGCATATGTAACCCAATTTATATTTTTATTTTTAATATATGCATTAAGAATAATAACTGAATTGTTACACCCTACATAATCAGTACATACTGTACAAATAAACCTTTCTTTCAGGCTTTTATTTCATTTTGTATAAATTTTTGTCCCACAGCCTCACAGATGCACGACAGTGGCCCAGGATGTGATTCATCCTTGAGAGCTTCCCTTGGGGCATCTCCAACTTTGTCTTTCTTGCAACAGCTAGGTTAGGGAAACATAATTCTCTTTTGATAGTGGAAGAATTACCATATTATTCATTTTTACATTACGTAAATCTAAAAATTGTTAAACCACCAATTTACTTATTTTTACAGAGGAAGAGCCTTTGGATTGTTTATCAAAATCTCATTGTCACTCCTTCAAGAAAAGAGATGAACAAGAGAAGCAGAACTGCAATAAGTCAATAGCGAAAATAACAAGTAAAATAAACCACACACCTTCTGAATCAGACACAGCCATGGCCATGTGTAATCTGGCTAATGGTGAAAGTAATATTGAAATCCCACCATTATATTTAAGATCAAGACGGTCTTTAGTGAACAACACTGGAGAAAAGAAGCAGTCCACTTTAGAGAATTTCTTTCATAAAACCATTTCTGAAAGAAAACAAAGCTCACTCCTCAAACCAGAAACTGAAAACATTGAAATATCCACAGAGTTATCTGGCAGCCCTGAAAGACCTAAAAGTTCCCTGCCTGAAAGCCTCACAAAAACAAATCACCAACACAGCAAAAGTATACAGCACTCAAAAGAACTGCAGACCAACTCTAAACGTTCCTATTCCAGGAATTCATCTTCAGCACGCAGTTGTTTCACAGCAAATAAAAATGATGAATCTATTACTTTCAAGCCTGTTCATAAATGTCAACGTAAAACTTCTGTTCCACTGTGTTCAGCTGACTCAGTTGGTGGTCTTCCTAGTCAAGATGATGATGGTGAGGTATTTGAAGACATCTTCTCACCAGCCAACAATGCCCTTAAGCGGAGGGTCATGTTGTTTGGTTCGACTTCAGAAGCAGTGCACATATCCACTTTTCACCTAGAGGACTCAAACAAGAAGAGCAAGAGATTGTGTAGTAAAAAGCGAAAACATGAAAATATTGATATTAAAGACTTTGTTGACTCATCAGGCCCTGTGGATATGATGGAGGAAATTGTTCCTGAGATACATGGCTCAAAGCCTGAATGTTTGTCTGAGTGTCTGCCTCAGTCACCCAGGTTTGTAGAAATAAAACTCAAGCCGTTGGCAAAGAAACGGAGGATGCAAACAAGGCTAAACTCTGCTGTTAAACTCAGTCCTGCTGACAAAAAGAAGGTATCAACGGCTGCCTCTCCAATGTCATCCTCTGCGGTTAACACAGAGCTGCAAATACAGAAGTTTCTCAAACCCGACCCTGATACCAAATATGGTATTGAAAACAGACAGATGGGTTTAAAAAGTATGTGAATTTGATTTTATCTCTAAGCAGAGCTGGATTTATAAATGGCAGGGCTTGTAGTATTGAAATGTAAAAGCTGTATATCAGGTGAAAATATGCATCCCTGAAGCTGTATTTAATTGTACTCAGTGGCTTAGCAATACAAATCTAGGTCCCTGCTAAACTGTAATAAAATTAAATTGATTACTTTTATCTACTCTATACATTCCTTTGTATTAGTTGAGAAACACTCCACAATAAAGCATGCTTTTAAAATGTTGCACGGTTGACCAAACATTTAAGACATGCTCTTATCTGCTGCTCAGCTGTGTTGCAGCGCACCTGCTGTGTGCTGCTCTTCTCTGAACTCAACTTTCTTTGTTTGCATTATTTCAGTTGCAGGGAAAGAGAATAAAAGCAAAGCTTATGGGATCATTGAGAGAAGTTATGAAATGTGTAGCAAACCAGAAACTATGAAAAAGGACAAGTACATGAAGGTAAAGTAGCAACTTTTTTTTTTTTCTTCTCTCCATGTATTGTAGATAATACTAAAGGTTTCAGTTAGGCAGAAAATTCATGTAAATGAGACATTTATGTGAGCTAATTTATTAAATGATATTTTTGAGAAATTGCAAACAATTGCAAACCCTCTTTTGGCATAAAAAAACTGTCAGGATTTACTAAAGATGCAGTGGAAAAAATTAGCTATGAAAAGGCATGGAAAATGTGTTTATTATTATTATTATTATTATTATTATTATTATTATTTATTTATTTATTTATTTTTATTGCATACACTCAAAAAAAAGATTTTTTTGATGCTGTTCAGTTTATTTAAACAATTTATTTTGATTCAACACCATTGTATCAGGTTTCTGGTTTAAATGTGATTGATTCATGTTAAATTGACTTGAAACGATTACTCTTTGACTTAACTTGATGTTTTCATATTGAAATAACATGTTTCAATCAAGTAAACCCAACCAGGACTCAATCAAACAGGATTTTCACTTCCCATCATGCTTTGCAAAGGGGCTGAACTAGGAGTGTAAATGTTGAAATAAAGTGTTATTTTAAGCAGTTTTTAGGAAGATGAGAAAATGGAAAGACTTTTTAATGTTTACTGTTCTATTATGTTGGTATTTAAAAGTTTCTGTTAATTAATAGTTTTAGGGTTATCATTGTGGTGAATTGTTGAGGAATTGTTGTTGCTTGGGTTGAGGACCTGCTAACAAAGTTTCAAATTACTTTAATAAGAACGTAATCACTGTGGTAGTGCTCTGGGTTGCATTTCCCAAAAGCATTGTAAGCCTATGTTGATTGTAAAACCATTGCCACCAATGGACTTATGATCAATTTAGGCTTTACAATGTTATTGGTTAAGGCAATTTAGGATGAATCCAGTGTCATATCTAGATTTCTAACACAGAACATCACAAAAGTTATATAAATCACAAAACTAAACAAGAAGAATTAATTGTAAAAATCAATGTATATGAAAACAATTTATTTTTTATTTATTTATTTATTGCTTTTTATTTATTTTCCAAAACATTGCAAATTAGTTGGGCTGACACATTAAATTAAATTAAGCTGTGCCCAACCATAGTAAATAAGTTGAATCAACCTTAATAAATTAAGTTGACCCAACGTAAGTACCTTAAATTGGAATAACAGAATTGCATAATGCTGAAACAAAGCAACTTAATCATGTGGAAATCCTTTCCATGATTTTTTTTTTATGTTCGTTCAAAGAGTTATTTTTTTGAGTGTATGCAGTATTTGTAGGATTTTCCCTTTCAGACACAATATTTATGGGAGGAGAGTTTAATGAATCATGAAATGTGATTTACTAATCTTTGCGCTAATCAATTTACTGGTATTTGGTATGTCTTAAGCCACTTTGCACCTGTATTGTTAGTAGATCACACATATGATTATCAGCTGTTTGTTTGTGCAAATTTGCGCTGATCTTGATAGACTGCATTGGTCATTATGGAAATGATCTGGCTGTGTCTGTTCTTTAATGTGTGCAACTTTCCACTCCCATCTGTGGTTTTATGTGATTGCAGTCTTAAGCTAATTTACCCATGTAGTAAATCTGCCTCTTAGTGTACAAAAGTAATGCCCCTAAATCAAACATTGAGATGATTTTTTATTTTTTATTTTTTTAGTTAATTTTTTAAGCAAGTAATTCACAGCATTAAACACACTGTGATTGGAACAATCTGTTAATACGTATTAACATGCAAGCAAACTCGTATATAATGCAGTCAGTTTTCTTTTACCTTGTATACTGTTCATTGTTTTTAAAGGGCATATGTCGTGCAGCCTGCCCTTGTTGGCATCTATCTACTTTGATTAGCCAAGAAATATACATTTGTCCTCACTTTAAAAATTTGGTATGACTGTTTGTTTTGCTATCCTAACTGCATGATTATATGGTTAGTTGCTGTTTTTTTTTTTTTTTTTTTTTTATTTGCATTTGTCATTGCTTTTTTTACCCTGCAATCTGAACAGACCCACTTGCCCTAGTCCACTGATAATTGTATAGCTACAAACAACCAAGCTGCTGCTTCTGCTGCTTCTTGTTATATGCTAGTCTCCTTGTTGCCACCTGCAGTTGTTATATGCTAGTCTCCTTGTTGCCACCTTTGCTTCCTGTGTATTTTCTTTGCTACTGTGACATGCACCTGGCAGAGGTCGCTTTGTTTTTTCTCAGCCTGAACAAAACTCATTCCTGGCACAGAGAGAAGCAAAGGTCTTTTATCTACCTATGTATGTATGTATGTATGCATGTATGTATATATATGTATATATATGTGTGTGTGTATATATATATATATATATATATATATATATATATATATATATATATATATATATATATATATATATATATATACTAGAGCACTAGAGAGTGCACACGGACTTTGATAGGTTCGCGCGCTGAACTGTGCACGAGATGGAGCGGGACAAGGAAAATGAAGTAAGGCCTGGCTATAGTCTACCCGTGGCTTAAGACAATTTTTATTTTCTTTCACACACAGCACAGAGAAACATCTTTCTATAAACCAACCAAACTGCCTGTCAAGTGATAGACGAAACTGACAATGATTTTATATTTTTTAAACAAATGAAAGGCAATGTGGATAAACATTCACAGCCACGATGTACAGAACACTCTCAAAGATATAGAAGAAAATGAATAAAAACATTTTGGATCAATAAACTTTATTTTATATATATATATATATATATATATATATATATATATATATATATATATATATATATATATATATATATATATATATATATATATATACATACATACATACATACATGTATATACACATGGGCGCTGTATAGGGGGGGAAAGTCTGACTGACAAGGGCCCCAACAAATAGGTAAAAACTAATTTAAAATTTGTATTATATTATACACTATATAAACCATCATCATTGAGTATATTCCAAATAATAATAAAATGAATGATGTCTTTGATTTTACTTATTTTGGCAATAAAAGTTAAATATCACCATTGACCAAAAAATAAAACATCCATATTGACCGACCACCCCCCTGTATCTGCATGAAATGGTTTGGTCCTGCCTTAGCGCACTCATCAGTGACGGTGTTTAGTGGACTGGTAATCTGGCATACCGGGCATTTTCCCGGTAGGCCGACGCACTTTGGGGCCGATAAAATTTATTTTTTTTATTTTATTTAAATTTTTTTGCCAAGGACTGGCCCATTGGTTTGTCTTCTGAACTGACAGGCCAAAGTGAGAGAGACCTCCCCCTCCCGTGCTGTTTTTTGTTTTTAATTGGAGCGCATGAGAAACTGCAAAAGGCAAATATACCCGCTCACCACTGCCGCCCTATGAAGTAACAAACAGCGCAAGTCGCTTGATGCCTTGATCCTTTCAGATTTGTCTCAGAATTTTGTTTAAAACAGTCGTGTGATATCATAGGAACATTACAGGTTCGGTGGTGAATCTAAGTTAGCTGAAAACAGCCGCGACCATGTAAAGACATGACGAGGTAAACTGGAAAACGCTAATACACAGAACTACAAGCTTGTCAATCCAACACCACCACCTTTATAGTAATTTACCTTGCAGCTACTAACAGTGAAGAAATATGGTGTTTTGGCAGAAATGTATTATTAAAAATGCTGCTTATGTTTAATATTGCGGAATATAAATCACTTTCTTTCACTGTTTTCGTATTTTCTATGCTTACAATATTTTATTACACAATCTATAGTTTATTATTTATTTTAGAAACCATATACCCAAGGTAATAAGAAGCATGGTTTTACCTGTGCTCGGTCTACCATGATCTTACAGTTAAACCATAGTAAAGGGCAATTAAAGGATAATTTAACAAAACAGCTCTAAAGCCTGTATCCCATGGGATAAGGACAAAGTTTTATTTTTTATTTCTTTAAATATGTTTTATGACATTTTTAATAGTTCTTATGAATTTTTATTGAAGTAAAATGTTATTTCAATGAGAGCATAATGAAAGATAGATATCAGTGTCTTACATAAATTAGGTGTTAACTCTTTAAAAATGTTATTGTTTTAAAGGAGTAGTTCAACCCAAAATGTCTTAATTTACTCACCCTAATGTCATTATAAACATGAATTACTTTCTTTCTGTATAACATAAAAAATAAAATAATTGAAGTCAAGGGTAGCTTAACCTAAATGGTTTGGTTGACAACATTCTTCAGAATATCTTCTTTTGTGTTTAACAGAAGAGAGAAAGTCATACAGGTTTGGAACATCATGAGAGTGAGTAAATGATGACAGGATTTAATAGCATTAAATTTACTTAACGGCATGAAAATCAGTGCTTTACTGCCAAAGTGAATTTCTGTGTGACAAAAGTGCAATATTAAATTTGTTAACTGCATTTGTAGTAAAATCAATAATATCCATCATTATTTGTCACTGTCCTTGTTTTATTTATTCATTTATTTACTCCAATTTAAGGCCCTAACCCCAGCAAAAACATTCACAGGGGAACTCGTACACTGTAAAAAAAATCCCGTTGTTTCTACGGAAAAATACCGGCAGCTGTGGTTACCAGAACAATACTGTAAAAATGACATCAAACCGTAAACATACTTACGGAGTTACATGTGAATTTTACATTTTAAATCTGTTAAATTTACGGTAAAATAACGTATTTCATTAACTGATATAATGTTAATTTACCAACCTAATAAAGTACTAATATCTGTTTTGTACCTTTATAATATACTGACAGTCACCAAACACAGTGGTGATGAGAGTCACATGATGAATCAAAGTTCATCACAAGCAGCTTTTCCACAAGCTGAGAAGCACAATACTAATATATAGAAGGTGCACACAGTGTCATTCACACACACACTAAACACCATCATGGTAACATACATGAAATGTTAAAAATGCAATAAACATTAATTTAACAACATTAGATGTAACATAAAACCCTAATGTACATAACTGATTAGAAAAAAATGAGAAAAACTAAGAAGAAACTGAGTTATTTCAACGAAAATATATCAAATGTGAAGTATCACGCAAGGAATTGTGGGAATGTCAATATACAGTTTTTCACTGTAAATTTTACAATGAATTGTTATTTTTCACTTCCAAAAACTGTGAATTTAACGGTATTTTACCGTAAAATTACATTAAATGTACCATTAGATCTATTACAGTTATTCACCGTATATAGTACGGAAACTTTCTGTAAACCAATCAACAGTTTTTCACCGCAGCATTTTTACAGTCTTTTACTGTTAAAATCACGGTCATTTTTTACAGTGTAGGCCGCATGGGCTGGGTTTGTCCAGGGCCGAATTTTAGCCTCAGTCCAGCCCTGGTACTAGTATTGAACTACAAGAAGCAAGACAGTTGCAAGCCTTTGATTAGAGTTATGTAAAGCTTTTGATGGGACAGTTAGGTCCTAGAGATGTAGAGGGGCAGAGGGGGCCCAATTAGATTTTGTTTTTGTCATGGGGCCCAAAATTCCTGGCAGCGCCCCTGTATATATATATATATATATTAATGACTGCAGAAAGGCCACTGCAGACAGATATAGCCTACGTTTCATATGTCGGCAAATCAAATTACATCGGCTAAATTGTCTGTGCGAGCAAGCTGTAGCAAATCTACAGCGCAACATTGATGCACCAAAAACCATAATAACCAAATATATTTTTTTTTTATCAAACATTAATTTACAGAATTGAATTACAACAGAATATAATGTTCTAATAAATGAAAATAGCCTAATTAAAAAAATGAAAAATGCCTGAAGTGCAGGGGGACAAATATTTAAAACACAAGCCAGAAATAGTTAAATTAAATAACACAGATTGATCAATAAATAAATAAAAATTAAAGAATTTATTAAAATAACAAAATTATAGCTAGAATTGTCAACTTGTCGTTTTAACTGCAGAGACAATAAACGCTAAACTGGAGTGGCAGTCTTTTTAGCTAAACATTAACAGCATCCAAAAATCAAATTACATCCGGCTGAAATAGTTTAAAATCACTTGTAGCTACCCTATACGTTAAATGTCGCTGTAGATTTTGCAGCACAGTACTGTAAAAACCTACAGTACAGTACCATATTTCTATATTACAGTAAAATACTGTAATTTATATTGCATTCTGGGTAATTTTGATTGAGCGGGAATATTTTTACAGTACATTTTAGTGTTGCTGTAACCCTGCTGTAATATACCAGGCAATAATACAGGATTGCTGTAAATAACGCGCCACCTGACGTCACATCACACAGACAGAAGAACACGGCCGCTGGTGACTGGAGAAGCAGAACGGTGTATTTCTGGAAGTTTGGTAAGTTAATTTTACTATTAGGTTTTTACAAAGTGTATCGTTTTTATTCTGGAATGAAACTGCACATTTAGCCAGCGAATGTTGCTAGCTGTAGTCGAAAACACCGTTATTAGATGTGTACGCGCTGTTTTGCCCCGCTGCTCTCCTGACATTTTAAAATCTAACTCAGTGAATTAGCTTCGGGTTTATTTCTACCAAACTCGATGTCGATGATTGTTGGAACCGTGGAAAGACGAACCGAAACGGGTTTGGTGAGTTTTAATTTGTTTCTGTCGAGTTTGAACGAAGTTTGTTTTACTAATGCGCGCGAGGTTGGAATCTGCTGGGAGATCGATAGACGGCCGTTTGTGTTTAAACAAAAAGGATCTTGCGATTAAAAAAAAAGTCTATTCCTGTGGGGATCCTTTCCATAATGTTGTCCGATCCGAGCCTGTCAGTGAGAAAAACAAGCACTTTTATAGTCGTACACTGACGGTGCACACAAGCTCAAACGTATTATATTTGCCGTCCACTGACGGCTGCAGCGGCCGCGGTCTTCAGTTAACGTTAGTGCTTAAAAACATGGAAAAAGACGGCCCAGATCGAAAATACTTAAGTTTCACTTGAAACGTACTGTAAATGGGTGGTTTGGGGTCAGAGAGATTGGCTAATGTTAACTTGGCCAGATTATTACTGCATCTGTTTGGGCAGTTGTTCTGTAGCATAGTGACTATGACAATAAACGATTATGATTATAAAAAAATATGAATTGGGGTATAAATTACCTTTATCACCGTTTATAATTATCTATTAGACAACAAAGCAAGTATAATGCATGCCATGGCAATATATTCAGCAAGGTCAAGGATAATATTTTACTAACCTAGATGTATTATTGAAGTAGGCCTATATGAAATGCATGTGGCAACAGTGTATGTGTTAGCCTATCCCCAACAAGCAACATCAATGAATAAACATTTATTTTGATTTCTTCCAGCAGTGTGGTCCACTTGTCTTTGCATCCTGGGAAGTGCATTGCTGTCACAAGGAAGCGTATTTGTAAGTATTAGCCATAATAATACAACCTTTTACACTTTAAAAATAAGTTGCATTTTGTTTTGCTACAGAATTTTCATTTGACATTTCTATCTTACACTGTCTGTTCATCTTTATTGGTGCTGTGGATAACAGTTTTTGTAATACGTGTATTTGTGTGTGTGCCTTGACTTTGTTACAGTTTTGGCATTGAAGGAAAGAAATGTACTGCCCGACAGGGAGTGAGCAGAAGACCAGGACGGTGGTGCAGTGATGGCCATCAACCCACATGTCAACAGCTTCGTTCAGTCCTTTGTGTTTAAATGGAAGACTTCACACTGAGGGACTGTGGCCTGTTTGCAACCATCCACGTGCCCTTCAGTTAGGGGTGAATCTTGTGGGACACTTGTTGTTTTTGCTCACTTTTTAAGATAAATCAAATTTCTGATGCACTGTACCAAGACTGTTGCTGATGGGGCGAAAGATGGTGACAATTCTGAAATGTTTTGAAATGTTTAAATATTGATTGAATAAAAATACATTTTTTAAATTTACTCTGGTTTGCCTTTTGATTTGTAATGTTATTCTGTAGTATAGTACTATTGTAATATTACTAACTATAGTATGTATATACTATTCTAACCTATGTATTATATAATTATATATTTTATCATTATTAGCAATGATTATAAGTAATATTTATCAGTATAATACAATATAGTAAAATACAGTAAAAATTGATCAAATTACAAAATACTGTAAAAATACAGTAAAATACTGTTATGTAGTTATACAGTACTGTTCTTTGTACTG